>NW_024342473.1:13419235-13432487 GCF_902729225.1 Pteropus medius | reverse complement strand
ATATTGGGGGGCGGCGGGGGGGGAGGGAGTGACAGTGCTGAGCTCACTTCTTTTAATGAATACCAGGTGGGGTCCAAGGTCAGTGACTCGGCCCAGTGTGAAAACACAAGCAAGCTTCACACAGAACAATGTGAAAATGGGCTAAAGGCTCAGAGAAAGTAAAGACAGCCACAGATAGTTCCAGCAGATAGTTCCAAAGCTGTAAGAAGTAGAACAGGCACCAGCACTTCACTTGGGAAAACAAAAAGGAAAGGAAAGAAATGCTAGGAATCCCTTGGGAAATTAAAAGAGAACATAGGTAAAGAGGATTCTAGCCCCCAGTGCCACTGAGAGCTCATCTATCAGGCTGGTGGTACAGGGAGAATGGCAGCCATGCCTCAGGGCACTGGACTCCAAAAAGAGAATACTCTATTTCTATAAGGAAGGTATTTTCTGCCTCCTTCAGACACCTCCAGGAATGAGAATGTCAGCTCCATGCAAAAGCCAACACCTGGCTTCAGGACCCAGGCTTCTATGCAAAAGGACGAACTGAGAACAGCTTGACTCCTCGGTATAGTCTCTATTCTGGATGAGGCTGCTGTGCACACACTTGTGTCTCTAGAGGGCTCTGGCAGTGTTTCCCAGACTCCTAGCAACCCCACATTTTGCAGTGTAATGTGGCCCCAGAGACCTTGGCCAGTTTAATCTGTCCTGTTGCACTACAGCTTTTTCCCTAAGAAGCATGTATCACACCCCTACAAGGTTAGGCTCTAGACTCAAAAGTCAGTGGTAGGAAGCTGGTCAAGATACAGGAATAAAAAACAGGCCAACCTTAACTTTAAATCAGTTTATTGACACAGTAACACAACACACTTGCCTCCCTGACACCCCCAAGCCCCCCTCACCCAATCTAGATCTTTCCCCCTTCCTACTCCTTGGAACAAGCTGTTCCTTGAAAACAAAAAAGGGCAGGCCACTTCAGCCCCAGTGCCACCCCGTGGAGCCAGGGTCTCAGGCACTACTCAGAACCTGCTGGGGGGAGGGTGCAGTTAGCACTATACTCAGCCAGGCAGAGGCATCCAGTCCTAAAGAACAGGTTTCCCCACAGCCCCCAGGCCCTGAGTTGCTATTCCTCTTCCTCTCTGCTCGTTGTGACCCTAAGAAGGAGACAAGCTGGGGCCTGGGCCTGCAGCCAGAAGCAAAAGCTCCTGGCCGCGATTTGAGAATTGGAGCTTGGCTAGTGTTTTTTAAGGCCCAGGCACCCCCCAAAAAAAGCCCTGGTGGTGGGAGTGAACTTCAGTGCCCCTATTTAAAAAGCACTTAACATTAAACAGATTAAGCCAGCTTAACCAAATGCCAGAATAACACTAAGCTGTAAAGGAGGGGTCAGACCTTTCTCCAGGCCAGACACAAATGCACACAGAGAAGCCTAGGTGGAGTGTCAAAAAAGAAAACTTAAGGACACTGCCCAAGGGCTAAAAAGCCTATACTCAAGAGCCCCTGGGATGACAGGAAGCAAGGAAAGAAAATACACTAGTCTTAAAAACCAAGAAAGAAAGCCCAACAGCTAGGGAACCTGAGCCTGACAGTGCTGCCCACCAGCCCCCCAGGCCTTGCCCAGGACCCAGACAGTCCCTCCCCCTCCAGGCAATGTCCTCCCCTAGGCTAGATAGAGCACATCACACAGCGCAGTTTAAAAAGCTTCTAATGCCAGTTCATAAACATCTTCATTTACTATTGGTGATTACATGTGAATAATATGTTTATACTGTTCTTTATGGAAAACAATTTCAACGAGTCAACTCCAAGAACACAATAGGTAACCCTTACCCCGAGCCCCTCAGCGTCCTTCCCTAGACAGCAAGGAGCCCCCTCCTCTGTCCCAGGGCTGCCTAACTTCCCCTCTTTCCCCACTGTGGCTCTTGGACAAAGCATCCTTTATGACCATTAGTCCTCATCGGACAAGTTCTGGTCCAGGGGGTAAACCATGAACATCACATCTGGCCGAGAGGGGACACAGGGATGGCCTGGACGCACAATCTCAAAGCCCAAGAAGCTGAAGGTCTTCAGGAGTGGAGCTGCAGAAGAGAACAGTGTAAAAAAGGAATCTGGTAAATATAAGGGCAGGCTCAAATCAAGGAAAAACCCGCAACAAAAATGGAATAAATAACCCCTAAGCCTTCACTAGAGACCCTTCGGGCACTACCCTCCGTCATATGACTGCCCAGGTTCATACAACAGACTCAAGGACCCCACCTCACTGAATAGGAGCCTCACTTTCCCCTCCCCAGTCCCCCATTTACTGGGAAGCAGGTCTCAGGCTGCTTTGACTTCTCACCTCTGTCTTCCCGGCCCTTCCTGAAGCAGATGAAGACGTAGTTCACTTTCATCTTCTCTTCGGCAAACTCTAGCAGTGCTAACAATCTGTAAGAAGCAAAGAAAACTCAGGCCCACTACCACCTCTCTAGACTTCCCACCTACCTACCCTCCAAAAAGGCTTTTCTGAAGCTTACAGCTACGTTATAAACAGAAACCTCAGGGAGGAGGTTCCCATTTCAAGAACCTAGGAGCCCCAAGTTCAGAAAAAAGACAAGCCACAATCTCTTTAAAAATATTATTGAATTATCTCATCCTGAAATAGGGGTTCTTCCTCTGAAATTGATCAACTTAACTAATGCAGTTCACAAGATAGTATGGGGCCTAGCGAGAGAACTCAGTTTTTCAGGGGCCTTCCAAAGGTGCCAAGTTTGATAATGGCCACCTGCCACTGAGGACGACTCTGGGCCCTAACTGCCGAAAAGGATTTCCTCAAGAGTTTGGAGTCACTCAAGAGAACTCCATCCTCAGGAACGTTTCTCACACACCTGGCTGCTTGGAGGGTTTTGCCCAATCCAATGAAATCCCACTGGATCTGAGCTCCCTGGCCTTTCGAAATGCATCATTCTGTGGTGGCTCAGGGAGGATTTGATGTCTGTTGGGAAAAGTGAACGAACTATGGAGCGATTAATGACAGGGATTTGGTTAATGTGATAATGATCTGATTTAATTATAACCCAGAGCAGGCCTGTTGAACTGGCTAAAAATAACCTGTTACAAAATGGTATCCGCTTGAGAGGCCTAGAGCTAGGGGAGAAGGCAAACTCTCTGCTTCTCCCCAATAAGCATATGCCGTCCTCTGGAATGGGACCTGCCTCCCCATTTGTTCCTTCCTGTTCCCCAGTCCTTGTTCCTTACCCTTCTTTGCTCCCATCAGCTAATAATCCATCTGGGATTTCTACAAACAGGCTCTGGCTGGACAGGACTGCATCCCAGGAAGAGACCTTCACCTCGGTGACCTCATACTGGAAGTGGACGATGTGAGGTTTTCCATCGTTCACAGGGAGGTCCTGGGTCACAGTGAGCTTCTCGTCCTGGGAGGAGATCAGGTCAGGGGACCATGTCACTACTGCTTGTGGTCACATCAAAAGCTCCCTAAGTGGTGCTGGGAGTCAGTCCCCTTGTGCCAGTCTCAGGGTGGCTTGGGACAGGGGGCACGCTGAAAATGCAGAGCTGCATGCTGGCTACAAGGAGCCATCATTCATCGAGCACTAAGACCAGCTGATGCTGGCTTAAAAAACCAGTGTGATGAGAAAGGAAATATTTGCCAAGTGTCCACCAGATGCCAAGTACTGCACAAGGTGCTTCCCATTTTTCAGTCACCACAATAAGCATCTGAGGTAGGTGTGAATACCCACATTTTAAATCTGAGATATTAGGGGTCCGGAACAATTGGGCAACTGACCCAAGGCTCCACGGCTAGTAAATGGCAGAGTTGAGATTCAGACCAGGTCTCCCCGACTCAAAGCCCATGCTTGTCCCCGCTCCCCCAAACACCGTGCTCTTTCCCATCCCTCTCCGAAAGAAAAACATTAGAAGCAAATGAGAATGTGTGTGAGGGCTTGTCTGGGGCCCAGATCACCCAAAGCCTGCTTCCAGGTGGACTGTAGGGTCCACATTGTGACCTTGGCCACAATCTCAAGAGACCAGAACTCGGCCACCCTGCTACCCTTCAATGCTAGTCTTAGGGAGATGCTAAACCAATCTCTAGGCCTCAATCAGAGGAGATTAAAAGCCAGCAGAGGGCTGGCTGCTGCAGCCCAGCTCACTCCCGGGGCAGATTCTCAAGGTTCTCTAAAGCCTCTGGGCTGGGCCCTGTGCTGCCAGGGTCACAGGTGACTGAGATGCAAGGCCCCTTCTCCCTGTCGCTCACTTGCACACGACCTTCCCCCACTCCCCAAACTGATGAGAGACCAAATTCAGGATGTCAAGAGGCAAGGACAATGAGGAAACTGCTCCTCCTGGCCTGTGGTATTTCTCAAGAGAAACTAAGGAAAGAGTAGTCCCAGAAAGAGCCCTCCCACTCCTCCCACTCCCCATTCTCCCTCCCATTCTCGATCCTGAACTAGCACTTAAATGCAGATCACCAATCGGAGAAGATGGCAGGATGTTTGCTTGGTGCTGGTATCCTTCTAGTATTCCCGCAAAGCCACAGAGCAGCCTCGCTTGAAAGTGTCCTTCCCAATTCCCCTACTGGCTGGGCCGGAGTCAGAAGACTAGGGAAAGTGATGATTGCCCTTAAGCAGCAGCGCAGTGGACTCTGAGAAAGCTCTGCTCCAAAACTTCTGCCCCAGAGTCCTCCTTACCTTATATATTAGAGCTGAGAGAGAAGGATCCCTGCCGCCCCCTCGCCCACCGGGGATCTTCGACAGTGGGTGAGGGGCATCAGGAGCACCACAGAGGCCCCGGAACAATGTGCCTGCAGCACTGGAGCTGGGGACAGTTACTCAAAGGCAAAATACTACTGCAAGAGATAGAGAAGGTGAGAGTAAACACCAAGACTTAAAGATTTAACTCAACATCCCACGGCAAGCCCGGCTCTCCCTAAACAAATGCTGCAAGGCTATACCACTGGCCCCATTTTTTGGCTTCAGCTTTCAGAACTACTACTGCTCTCTTAAAAGGCAAGAACCCACCATCCTGCAGAGGCATAAAGAGTCCCGGAAGGGCTAAGGGAGTCTAGCTGGATATGTGACCAGGAGAGCACCTGTCAAACACCATACATATCTCTGTGGTGCTGGCAGACCTTGGGAGGAACCAGATCCTGCCTTGCCTGCTAGGCCTACATCCCTGTGCCTGCCCTCCAGTAGCCCCTTTCCTTATCCCAACCATGTCTCAATGACCTATGTGGCAAAAGCCTACACAATCACTTCAGGCTGGAGAGGCCTACGGGCCTTAGGAAGTCACTGGGCTGGGTACCATGTCCCTGAGGAACTCCCAAGGTCACTTTTCCAATGATGCCTCCCCGATCTAAACAGAGGAACCGGACAGAAATCACTTACCCAAGTCCGTCTAGGGTCAAGAACTGAATTAAATCCAGGGATTTGGCTCCCAGAGAGGAAGTACACTATAATACAGTGTATTACGGTATCTTGAGTTTGTCCCTGGTGTGCCACCAAACGCTGGGCTCCCTTGCCCTTTGCTAGAATCTGACCTGGGCATTGGAGTTTTGGTAATGTTTGACATGGTCAGAATGGACACTTGGGTGCGTATAATATTGGGAGTGGGGGAGCTTGCTGGGAGGAGGTATACATGTTGTGACCTAAGTAAGGAAGCCAAGAATCACCTCCAAGTATGTCCGCCCACTGACCACCATGATTTTTCAGGTGGACCCAAAAGGGCTCCAAATCTACTCCACTGCCTTCTCTGAGTCCAATTTAATGGCTCCTTAGCCTGAGATGTAGCTCACTACATAAGCCAAGGGCAAGTGAAGCAAGGAAAGAGGTAAACTGTACATGTACGCCATGACTCAGCCATTTGACACAACTGTGCACATCTCTTCCCAACTAGGCATCTTATGGTGGTAGCTTGAATCAGCCACAGGGGATAGTATTTACACCACAGAAATTAGCAAATGCTATAAATCAAGGCTTTTTTTCCCCCCTGAAAAACAGGGAAAATAATGTGAGGCACCATTCTTTTCACTGTCCTTTGCCTTATACAGCATGGCATGGCATGCCAAATTTGGGTTTTTCACTTAGAGCAACAGACCTGAACTCACAACTAATGTAACAGTGGTACAATAGCCAAAGGGGCAGCTCACTGAGACCTTCAGTACTAAGAGACCTGAATAAGTATTCCAGCTGTGACAGGAAGTCCAAACATATCACTGCTCTAGCTCTGCTCCTCTGTTCTCTGGATTTCAACCAGGGGCCTGAAATCACACTTGGAAATTTCACTGGGAGATGGCATTCCCAAGTCAGTGCCAGTGGGCCTACAGCAGCAGCAACACCTGGGGGTGGTAACCACATGCACCACCTCCTGCCTCTTCTGCAAAGTCTCAGGGCATCCTCATCTCTCCCATTCCTGGCCTCACCAAAAGATAATACAAGAAGGGGGAGAACCAAGGACTATACTACTGTTTTCAAGGACAGCACTTATTTTGTACTAGGAATAGTAAGTTGTTATAGTCCCCTCTTCTAGTGTGTTAAGGGATAGAATAATAGAATGTCCAGGCTGGAAAAAGTATGACAAGAGTTTCCCCAAGCAAAGGCACACACATGTCCCACATGATATGGTTCCCTTCCCATTCCCTAGTGACCACTTAGGGCCTCTGGAGAAAGCTGGCTTGCCTGTATTGGTCAGTGGAGCTATCAAGAACTGAGCAAACCTGTGGGTAGACAGATGAGATGTAGCCTCATATACCAGAACTGCGTGTGTTCACAAAACCATCATGAAGGCCTTTGCAGTTCTAAAACTCTGATGCTAACTCACTTCAGACTCATAACTTCCAGAGAAATTATTCAACGGTCCTTAGATAAGAGGGCTACATTCAACTCCTGCCCTGCATTCCAACCACCACCTTGATTCTGAGCTAATTTTTACTTGCAAATGGTAGAAGCAATGGGACGAACCCACTGCCAAATCAGAATTAGGTGGGTTTTCTTTTTCATAGACCCAGAATCCCCTTTGTCTTCCTAGAAAGAATCCCTAGGGCCTGCCCTGTGTCCAGCACTAATCTATGAGCTCATGATAGATCTGGTGTCCTGATCTTACTTCTCAAATAAATGCAAAAACTCTATTCCATGGTAACAAATCATTTACTTCCCCACTCACACACAAGGATCCTGGAAACGCTTTCCTCCTCCCCAACAAAGTCTGCAGAGAAAGCAATTGTGTATGTGAGTCAGGGTAGAAGGGTATTACAGGCCCCAACCCTAGTATCTAGTTCCAGTTCCCCAAGAGAAACAGCTGGAATTGGGAATAAGCTTAGTAGACAGTAGATCACAATAACTGTCTTCATTGTCCACCGTAATGGATCCGATGTAGTTTCTTGCTGTTAATGGCATATTGCTTCTCTCAAGAAAACCTGTCATTTCTGAAGTGAGAAGGAAAGGGAGATGGGCACAAATGTGGCTAAAGAAATTAAGTGGCATAAAATTGTCCAGCAATGGCCTTCTCTCCTTGTATTGACTTGTGTTCAAATAGTATTGTGGCAAAGTATGCCACCAACCTCTAGGAAAAGCGAATCCTGGAAGAACTTAAGCACAAGAAAAGTGGCTTCTAAACACAAGTCTTCCTGTCACAGTATCCAAACCAGGTTAAGTTTCATATTCAGTTCAGTTTTGTTTCTATTGGCTCCAATGCCCAGCTTTTTCCACTCCTTCCTCACTTCCTGCTCACTCACTGAGCAGGGGCAGGACTGGTTTAATCTCTACCACCAAAAGAATGATTTAAGAAGCTGTCTAGAGGCTGAAAAGATCTTGGCTGATCATGGAGCATCAAATGTATCAGACTGAACCCAAACATCCAGGTGAGCTGGTCCTGCTTTTGGCGAATAAAATATACCATGCTACAAAATGAGGGTGTCAGGTATCCAAGTCAATTCAGAAGAGAGATGGGAGATTAGAGTGGATCTGTTAGTGCCTTTTTTCAGCTGTTATCAGACATGCCCTTGGAAACACTCCTCAGGACACATATGAGTGATACTGACATATCACATCCTGCTGCCTCTAATTTAAAGCGTTCTGTGACTGTTGTCTAAAATGTCCCTAGCAGGTTATAATTTCATACACTGGCTACAGTAAGGCAGTGTATGGAGCAAATGTATTCCTGGGGAATGTTGCTGGTAAATCAAATTTTGAGCATTCAGATCCTGTTTTTAAATCTCTAGGGTGCTTACTATTTAAAGGAAGTAGCCTTAAATCTCTTGAATCTCCTGTTAAAAATCACTTTTAGTTGACTTGGTCAGTTTTAATTGTTATATTTACTTTGCTCAAAACACGGCCTGCTACATAGAGTACACAATTAATATATAATTCTGTGACTAAGTTCCATTCAGCCAAATCTAACAAATACTTGAATTCATATTCTCCTTCATATACTTTTGATCATGTTCCACTTGAATCAGTGGCCTGAGTTTGTTAAGTCTGTACCCTTTCTCTGGTTTCCATTACATGTCAGAGGAGGGTCAGATGGCCTTGGTATTATCTACCTTGTGGTATCAAGTAGAAGTCATAAAAACCACATTCTGAAGCATTCTACATTCACTCCCCTCTTTCACCCTCTTCTGACCCACTCCTGTCTCTGGCCCTGCCTCACAGAATACACTCTAGGGTGCCCTGACATCCCTCACACAAGTTGCTCTGACTCTGAGACTGGGCAGGTCTCTGATGACTAGCCCCTACACAAAGAGGGACCAATCCAGAACTGCTGTCACAGTTCGCTAAAAAGAAATAGGAAGAAAGGTGAGAAGTGATGGCCACCTCCATTCTAGTATGAGTGCAGAGACTGATTTCCAGCTGCAACTCTTTCCTTATGAGAAAGGGGCCCTGGTCACATGCCAGGCATAAGTCATTTCACTAGGGTTGTTCTGTGTGCCAAAGGGAGTTTACTTGCTAATAAACACAGTTATAAAGAAAATGACATCACCACCCTGAATCACAGACCGAAAGCAAAACTGGGTTTTGGTTGATTCTCCACAAGAAACACACTGATGGTTGGCAGCTACAATATCTGTGCTCTTGAGGTTTACTTCTATTATTACACTGCTGATACTGGTACATCTTCTGCCAAAGATAGGCGCAACTACATATGCTATCAGAGGCTGGTGGATAGCTAGGCAACTATGCTTTAAAATAAGACCTTAAGTTTACATTTTAAGTACCTCAGTCTAGTTTGTAAAGTCATCACCCAGTTCCAGCCTCTCTTCCCAGGATAGAATCACTTCACTGTTTATATAGTATCAAAGGCCTAGGATATTTTCTTAGGACTTATTTTATACAAGGCATTTTATAACTATATAAAAATATAGTCATTTATACGTATTATTTATATAAAGCATATATATTTCCTGCTGCTAACAGGAAACTACCTGTTTTGTTTACTTCTAGTAACAAAATTCTTGCTCACCTACTTGGCCATTTCTGGTCTATAGCTTTCAATTAGGCTTCACAGCCTTCTGAATCATGGCACCAACTTGAATCAACACTACATAGTTTCAAAAGGAGATGAGTTACTCACTTTTTTTTTTTCTAGAAACACACATATGTAACATCCCTCTATTCCACTCCTCAGTCCTCTTTTTTATATTTCTGAGCAGTTCTGAGGCTAAATTTGGATTTCTTGGCAGAGTGAGGAATAACTATTATTAGTTCACACTGCTTTCTGAAGCATACCTCTAGTTTGGGGGGATTCCTGACAATACTAGGAGTCTCTAGGGGATGACCTTGAAGGCACATCATAGGAAAACTTGCTCTCCCTACCACCCCACACCCAATGAGCCAAGTGTCAATAAATAAGGAATAACCAAAACCAAATTCTTTGGAGGAGAAACAAATTCCATTACCCAGAGAACCATTCAGTGAAGATGCTCAAGGTAGCTCTGATGTGCTCTTGTGCCCTGCCCACCCCTAGAAAACGCCCCCATAGAACCAAATGCTTCTCCTCAAAGCCCATCAGACAAAGACTGATTATAATATGTATATCAAACCGGGACAAGCTCTTCTCCACATACTGTACTATCACAGGTACTAAGCAAGACCTAGAGAGAGACTGTCTTCCTGTCCCCGCAAATCCAGGAAGAGAAAGTCCATGAAGCTTGATTTCCTTGGATTTCAACCTCATGTTCAAAAACTATAATAAAAATGCTTGTACTAGTGTCTTCTTCTTTCCCCCAGCATCAGGAATTATGACATTTTGCAGGTACCAATCGAAACAAAACCAGAAAGGAAGAGCCTTGTTTTCAAAACACACTGCAGGCTCCTCTGCAACTATTTCTTCCAGGAAACCAAGCCTCCACCTCTTGAGTATTTCACTGGAGCCAGGGAAGCTGGAAAGCCCATCCCCCACCCAATGGGAGCTAAACTCCCAGCCAGCTCCCCTCTCTGCAGATATAAAACACCAAGATCGCTGAGGGGGAAGAACATCCGGCTCTTATCAGAATCCCTGGTTAGGGCTCTTCCAGAATTCCTTTGAGAAAGTTAGGGGCAGGCCAGAGAAGGCTGGGAAACATGCTATGGAAACAGGATTGCCCCATAACTCAAAGAAACTAGACACCCTGCACACACCACCCCACCCCCAGGCCAAAGTGGAAGAGCCAGATCCAAGGCCTTGCTCCCGCCCAGGCCCTGGCAGGCCAGCTGGCTCCTCCCTCCACCTGCCTGTCATACAGCCAAGCCCCTCAAATTACCAACAGGCTAAGCAAGGGCCCTGGAGACAAGAAGCCTGTTTTGCCACTTAGGAAGCTGGAAGAAATCTTCAAGTTAAGCGAACCCAACCCCCTCTTTTTACGTGTAAGCACATTGGCTAAGCCAGAACTAGAACTCAGGTGTCTCAATCTCACGGTCAGTGAAAACCCTTATGTGCTGGTCCCAAGTGCTCATCTCTCAAGGCTCAGCCTGCAAAGGACTTGGCACCTAGCCCTGCTCAGTCTCTACGACTCCAGAGAATGCCTGCTGAGACGACATTACCTTCCAAACCTCACTGCCAAGACAAAAACATAAAAATAGAAAAGAAAATCCAGCTCACATATCCCTTTCATGGATTTTCCTGTAGGTTCCTCTGCTTTCCTCCACCCCTACACTTCATCCTGCCCTCTCATACCTGCTGTCTATCCTCGGAACACACACAGCCTTCTCTCTACCGCAAGTAACACATTTTGCATCCAGCAACATCCAAGTATATATCCACCTCCACCTCCTCAGCTCCAGAAGGGCTGGGTTAGAGAAGATGGAATAAAAGAGGGGACTGCAAAAGGGGATGGACATGGAGAGTCTCAGAAAAGGAAAATGCAGGAGCAGAATGGGACTGTAGGTAAAGAAGGTTTGGGAGGTGGGGTGATGAGTCAAATAGGACCATAACCAAGAAATGAGGAGTAAATTTTCTTTCTGTATGTAGGGAAGAAATATAGGGTAGTGACTAGATAAGAGTCTGAGAATGAAAACAGCTAATGGCTGAGAACTGGGTAACTCAAGGAAAGAGAATTTAAAAGGCTGTTGCAGGTATCTTGGGTATTTCTAGATAATACCTGGGATAACAGTACCTGAAGACAAGGCCCTTTTCAGTAGAGAAAAGGAATATGATGGAAAGGGTCTTCCAGGGAATAGGGGTGGGAAGCAGTTTCTCAACCCTCGTTGCACATCAGAAAGAATCACCCGGGGAGCTTTAAAAATATATATTATTAACCAGGCCCCAACCTAGGCCAGTTACACCTGATCTTTGAAGGTGAGGCCCAGATGATTGATTTTTCAAATGTGCAGCTAGGGTTGAGAAACATTAAAATACAAGAAAAGGTGAAAGCCCAGCTGGACTACTTAAGAATGATGCTGCTAAAGGAGTAAGAAATAGCAAATTAGAGATCATTTTAGTAAGAAAAAGGGAGCCTAAGTTTGAGAGGAACCTTGAGTGGTAGAGCCCTATGTGAAGAAAAGCAATAAGGCAGGCAATGTCTGTAAGAGGAACTAAGGTCTAGTTTTGGACAATTTAAGGCACAATTTAAGGAGGATTTGCAGGGAATGGATCTGCTTGCAAAACAATGAGGCCCAAGTGAGGGGAAGAGGCCATAAGGCCAAATCTTGGGGACAAAGGGTCTGGTGTGGGGAACTAATGAGCTTCAGACTCATTTTGGAGGGGGCAGCAACAAGTCTAGGGAAAAAAAGAGGAAGATGATTAGACTCAACCTGTAAACGGAAGCCATTCTGATGTATGAGAAGCAACTGAAGTTAAAACTTGTGGGAAATCAGGAAATTATGGAACAGTTTCAAAGAAGAGTTTGGGGCAGAAACATGGAGTATATTTGAGGGAGAGATGGAGGACAAGGGCTGCCTTGGAGAAAAAGAAGAGAGACAGAAAGGAAAATTGAATGATGAATTCTACCTGGTTTTGGCAGGGGTAGGTATATATGATATAAGTTTAGAAAATCACCGGTGCTGTTTTAGAAAGATATGCAGCCTTTCTCTCCAATTAATGGGGGAAGGCAAGAGTCAGGTTTTGAGGGAGGAAACTTGCAAAGACCCAATGTCCAGAGTATGGAGTCACTGTATGGAGGTAGGGGAAAAGGGTAAGCCTTCAACAGAAGCCAGGGTGGGCTGAGCTCTGTGATGTAATGATCTAAGAGCCGGGTTCAGTTAAGATGGGAGGAGTAAGAGTAAAGATGAGTTCCAGTTGAGAGAGTGTGTTTAAACAGGCAAGAGTGTTGGAGGGAACCCCATTAGGAGAATAGGATGAAAAATAGGATTCAAGTCCAAAGGGTTTGAGAAATAAAAGGAATGAGGTTGGAAGACAGGGAAAATGGGGCCTAAGGGGTGTCGAGGGAAGAAGGGAGGGAAAAGATGAAGCTGGAGTGAGGGGCCGAGAGAGCTGGTCATCACTGTAAAAACTATTAGGCCTCAGGAGAGTGGGGGAGGGTGACGAGTAGGGGTAATGGGTCCAGCTGAGAACTGAAGGATGGAGCCTGACTTGGGATAGAGGGGGCGACAGTGATAAGAGACGGGTCTGGTAGAAGGGTGCAGTTTGAAATAGAGAAGGGATGCAAAAGGTAGGATTCAGTGAATTAAAGGGAAAGAAAAATTTGGGCAAGATGGGAAACAATTTGGAGAATCTGGATGAGGGAGAAAGCCCACTTTGGGAATGGGCACCGTTCGGCAGAGCTGAAGGGAAATGGGGATTTGATTGGAAGATTGGGTCCGGGTTTGTGGGGGCTTTAAAGGAGGAGGAGGCCCGGATGAGGGGGATGGGC
>NW_024342473.1:13290893-13419195 GCF_902729225.1 Pteropus medius | reverse complement strand
TTGGTGGGGGAGGAAGCCCTCTGGAGCAGATGAGGGGAGGATGGGGGCGGGGAGCTTGGGCCGGGCCGTTACCTGTCCTGGGTGTTTATCATCCTCGGCGGCTCTGCTCAGGGTGGGAGGAGGCGGCGCAGGGAGTGGGTAGGTGGATGAGTGGGTGGGTGTGGGGTCGCGCGCGCGCGGGGCCGATCTCTGCGGGCTAAGTCCCTGTCAGGCCGCGAGCCCAGAGCCCTCCTCCTGCCTCAGCGAGCGCCTGCCTCCAACTGACCCTCCCCGGCCGCCGCCGACGCCGCCGCAACCGCCCCGCCCCCGAGTGCCTTATCTGCATAGCCCCACCCCAGAGCCGCGCGGTGTCCTGGGAAACTGGGGCCCACAACAAAGGGCAAAACACCGCCCCGCCTCCGCGCAGGCGCACCATGGGCCGGTAGCGGAGAGTGGGGCGGGGGTCCGGGTGAGGAGCAGTTTAGTGGGTAGGTTGTGGCCATTCCCGTGTCAACGCTGCCGGAAAAGTGCGTTGTATTTAGAGTTTTCTGAGCTTTGACCCAACCTAGACTCCTTCCCTACTCCTCGTTTGCATGGGGCCACGCACGGCTGTGTCATTTGTAAGGCCTGGGAAGATATTTTATTAAAACAAAATCTGAATTCTAAGAGTCTTAGACACATAGTGCCATTCGTAGACTGAGTCCAGGCCCACAGATCTCATTTACCACAGCTTATAATGCAGATCAATAACCTCAAGAGTTAGCTGAGAATAACAGTCTCTGCACCCTGAAGACATATCTCAAGTCAATGGTCAAGGCTTGACACTGGCTGGTGGTTATCTGAAGCCAAATCTCTGTAGGTCAGGATCACAATCACCTGACAGCAGTGGTGGAAGCCACCATCACTAATTCGTTCACAGTCACTTTAGATCACAATCACGCAAGGTTAGGAGTTCACAGTCACCGCCATTCACTCTTCCAAGTTCACAGTCACCTCTATTCAGAGTTCATAGTCACCTCCATTCTCGAGCTGGTCCTTACCACAGATCAGTGACAATCACCAATGCAGGGACCTCTCGGATAACAATCACTACTGGCCACAATCAGAAGTGCTTCAACAAAATCATCAAAGCTCCCGACGCTATTCATAGCCAATCCAGATTGCAAGCAAGAAAGTTCACATTATCTTAGATCACAATGGAGCACTGTCACCTCAAATCTCATTCATTTATTCAACAAATAATTATTGAGCAGCTACTTACTATGTGCTCCAGGCATGAGTCCAGGAATACTCAATGATCAACTAAGAAAAGTCCCTGTATGTCAGATGTCACAATCTAGTCAGGGGGAGACACAGAGAGGCCATCACAACATGAGGTAAATGCTCAATCTGAGGGAGACCATAGAGCACGTAACTAGGGAATTAGGAACATCTTCACTGAAAGGGTGATCATAATCACTCCAAATCAGAGGTCACTATAACCCCCAGTTCATAATAGCCCCAAATCACAAATGTCCCACATTAGAACCATCTCAGGACACCATTACTCTACTTGACAAACAACATGCTTTTGGTTTTTAGATGATGGGGACGAAGGAATGGAAGAAAATTTGGAGTTGCCAAACTAAGGCTTTTTCAGCAAAAATGGAAGTAGTAAATGATACCAGAGCAGCCCAGATTATTACTAGATATTTAAGCAAGGCCAGTCCCATGCTCTGGCTCACTTTAGATCTTCCACCTTGTCCCTTGGGCTATCCCTACCTGCTCTTCTAAGTTCAAGATAGATATGTTCTTAAATTAGTACATAGCAGAATGGAACAATTAAACCCAGCACTGTTGCACACCATCTCATAGTTTCGAAGACTTGGGTAATTTTCTTGGCCCTCGAAGGCAGCTGTGATGACTCATTTATGCCATCCCATCCCTGGACTAGTAATCTTTTGGCCTGAAGGACAGTTTTGGGCCAATCAATCAGCAAATACTGAGAACGAAGTATGACTGTATTAGTGACCACTTACTGAGCATCATGCTAAAGCACTAATTTTTACAACAGCTCCCCACTTCCATTTTACAAATGAAAAGAATGAAATTTCAGGGAGATTTTGCCAACTAGTATTTATTAAGGGCCTATATGTATGTACCGGGTAAATTAATTAATTTGCTCTAATTCAAAGCTAGTAAGTAGTAGAGTTAGAATTGGAACCCAGAGTTACCTGATCCTGTGCTTTGTCTAGACTCACATGGTAGAGGAGTGAGAAGGTCTCTGCCACAGCTTGCTGTTTGAAGGGGTGACCACCCTGATGGTCACCCTACAAGCAAATGAAAAGTTCACAAAAATGAGGAGCCCACCTTCATCTAACCTATGCTGTCCAATATGATAGCCACGAGCCATATTTGGCTATATAAATGTAAATTAATTAAAATGAAATAAAGTTAAAAATTCAGTTCCTCAGTCTCATTAGCCATACTTCATGTGCTTACTAGCTATGTGTGGCTAGTGGTTACAGTATTGCACAGTATAGATTTTCTACCAACACAGAAAGTTCTGGACAGCGCTATATCACATCATTCCTCTATCCCTATTTAGTCATCACCACAGGTTCAAGCTCTGATTTATCCATTATCACCTCCATTTTTGTCCTCTCACTGGTAACATGTGTGCCTTGCTCCCAGCTCCCTGCCCCAGCCACATCCTTCTCTTGTGCCCTCTGCGACCTGTGATGAGCAGACCCTTCCATAGCCTCAGCTTTTTCTCAACGTGCTGCCTTCATCTCTGCTTTTTCTCAACGAGCTGCCCGACCTCTAACCTGGCTATCCCCTACAGACACTGCTTCTTTAGCAGCCCTCTTAGGTGAATGCCATTTTCCTCTCATTCTCAGATACCTCAAGGTCAGGAAGTGGATCCGTCTATTTCTCTCCAAACCCCAATCCCATTTCTAAACCCCTCCATCCTACAGTGCTTCCCCTCCTTCCTACAAAATCCCAGTTTGGGCTCTTGGCTCACTGCCTCTCTTTCCATCCTAAATTTTGTTTTATTTGGTGAGCTTAGCATCCATGTGATGCCCTCTCCAACATCATCCTCTCGCTTTTTTTAAAAAGAATTTATTTTATTATTAGTTTCAAGTACACAGTACATTGGTTAGACATTTATATAGTTTATGAAGCGATCCCCCTGATTGCTTTCTGTCCTCTGGCTCTCCGCCTAGCCATTTCATAAATGCCGACTACATTCCCTATGCCATGCTCCCCAATCCCATGACCTTCTATCAACTACTAATTTGTACTTCTTTAACCCTTCACCCCTTACTCCCAGCTCCCCAAACCCCGTCTCCTCTCACTTTCTTGACCTCCTCATCTCCAGTGATATTTTCCACAGTCCACAGCAGCTGCCCACTCCAGTAGTCACACCCTCGATTTTGTTTTCACCAAAAACATACCACTTCCAATGTAGACTCTCTGACCACAACGTCTTCCTTAATTTAGCCTCCCTCAGTCATTCTTTGACCTTTCTCATGAGCTCTGATCCTTCGAGCTCACTAATTTCTCACCATTCATTGGCCCCAGTTTTCATGGTCCTTCCTTTTAGCTTCATTTCCATCAGCCATCACTATAACCACTCTCTTGCCCCATCTCCTCCCTTGATGCTTGTCTGGCAAAACCTCTACTCTGGATAAATCTACCATCTGCCTTCTCAGTGCTTTTGCTAGAGCAAAATCACGCTGCCAGGCAGATTATCTTCCCTTCCTGTTCATGATCCTCGAATGGGCTCTCAGCACTGCCTGCGAATTCCCACTACATTTCTCTAATAAGTTTGTTTTTCCACTCTCTAAGATGATTTATATACCTATTCTCTCTCTGCACAACCTCTACCCCTCATCTTAGCTGATGACCTAGCCTCTTATGGTTTTTTTTCCCAGTTTTATTGAGACATAATTGACATACAACATCATATTAGTTTTAGGTGTACAACATGATGATTGGATAAATATATATTACTCTAGCCTATTATGTTACTGAAGAAATAGAAGCAAAGAGAAGCTTTCTCTCATCCCTAACACAACTTGCAAACCTATCTGCCTCTCCACCCACCTATATCTCTCCCTTCCTGGTACTCTGAGAAGTTCCTCCCTCCCTTACAAAGACCAGCTAATCCCTCCACAGGAGCTATGTGCTCCAGGCATGTACTAGAGCCCATTCCCTCTAGATTTTTCCAGAACCTGGCTCCTATAGTCTAATCTTTCCCTTCATACAAATGTGTTCTCCAATCCTTAAAAAATAATAACACAGCAATTCTGAAAAACAGTTTGACAGTTTCTTAAAAACTAACCATGCAATTACCAGATGACCCAGGAATTGCACTCCTTGGCATTCATCCCAGGGAAATTAAAACTTATGTTCACATAAAAACTTGTACACATGTGTTCATAGCAGCTTTATTCGTAATAGCCAAAAAACTGGAATCAGCCCAGATGTCCTTCACCAGGTAAATGGTTAAACAAACTGTGTTTGTATCCGTATCATGGGATACAACTTAGCATTTTTCAATTTAATTTTTAATTAAAAAAATAATATATATAGTGGCAATTTTGCACTTAGGTAAAAATCACATATATAAATATAATAAAAAGGTACTTAGCAACAACAAAAAGGAGCTATGAGTTAGGGCAGAAGAGTATTCTAAATCCCAAGGAACTGCTCTCGCAAGTAAGTGTGAGAGTGACAAACTCAAGGGAACAAAAACAGGTAACTATGAAGAGACTATGACAAGAGATAAGATGAATGCTGGAGGGGCGATCAGTGGACCCTATTTAGGGACTCAGTGTCTGTAGGATCTCATCCAAAGAAGCTATATGGTGCCATGTGGTTCAGACAAATCTGAGCTTGGCCACTAGCTGACTATATAACTTTGGACTAGTTACAAGGCTACTGAGGTCCTGTTTCCTCTTCAGTGAAAAACAGGGGCCATGACACCCGCCCTCCAAGACTGCCATGGACATTAAATAAAATAGTGTATATGAAAGCACCTAGCTGAGTTTCTAGAATATGTTCCATAAATGTAAATCTAGTCCCACTTCTCTCTGTATAAAAATCTCTCTAGAAAAGATCTGATAAAAGCTAATTTATTACGATAATATTCATGAGTGCGTACTGATGCTCAGAGAGAGGGGGTGGGGAGAAATAAAAGAACAGCAGAAACATTACTGATCACCTTTAGAGAATTCGAGGGAACCACCTCATTTTTCTGAAAACTGGTAAATGAAGGGAGAGAATCAAGTCAAGCATTTAACTTGCCTTTCTTATGTGAACTGTACTTCAGGTTAATACAGTTGTTGATGTGTGAGATAATTGTTCTGAAAACTGGTCAGAGTAATAAGCATTCAACCTGATTTTCTTACAAATATGCCTAAAGGTAACCAATTAGGTAATAAATGAAGAAGGAATAATAGAACATCACTATTTTGCAAATCTTTAATGAGATCATGATCACCAATAGCTGTTAATGTTACAAAGGAGAGAGACTGGTGAAGGTTCTGGCTTCCTGATGAAAGGATACATCACCATTCTAGACAAAAAAAAAAAAAAAAGATAACTTGAACCAGAGCAATCCTTTATACTGAAATACAGTTTACAGAAAATAAAAGAAAACAAAAGAATTTGTTAAATGGCACCACAGGAATATAATCGGATAGGAAATTTCTAAACGACAAAAATTTCTCTTCACCAAAAAGAGTGTGGGGTGGGAATCTGTAGATTCAAACAGATTTAAGAGACTTATCCACCAAATGTAACTAGTGGTACTTTTTAGATGGTGATTCAAAGAAACAAACTGTAAAATATATATTAGGGAAATTTGAACACTGATTTAATGATATGGAGAAATAATTATTATGGAGGATGGGAAAAATGAGTGAGGTAGTCGAAAGGTACAGACGTCCAGTTATAAGATAAACAAGTCTTTTTGAGACGTAACATATAACATGGTGACTATAGTTAACGATATGGTATTGTATATTTGAAATTCTTAAGAATAGATCTTAAAAGTTCTTATTACAAGAAAAAAATTGTAACTATGCATTGATGGATGTTAACTAAACTTATTCTGGTAAATATTTCACAATATATACATATATTGAAGCATTATGTTGTATGACTAAAACTAATACAATGTTATATGTCAATTATGCCTCAATTTTTAAAAGAGAAATCATTATTAGTTTTTTTTAGGCCTGATTGTTTAAAAAAGAATCCTTATCTTTTAGTGATACACTGAAATATTTATGAATGAAATGATATGCCTGAGATTAGCTCCAAAAAAACCAACTGGGAGAGGGTATGGATGAAACCAGTAGCTATGAGTTGATGATTGTTGAATCATGCTTTTAACTTTTATGTATGTTTGGCATTTTCCATACTAAAATTTAAAAAACAAAACAACAATAGCAACACCAGCACCAAATCTTAAACCACATTAATCTAACATCCACCCCACCACCCCACACAGGCTGCCCATGTCTAGGTTACCTCTGGTCCAGAGTCAGCTTTCTGTCCTACCACTTGGCTTTGGGAATGTTTAACAGAGTTGACCACCCCTTTCCTCTTGGGACACTCTCCTCTCTTCTCTTCAATGACACTGTCCTCTCCTGAGCGCCCTCTGGCTGCTTCTTCTCAATGTCTTTTTCCAGTTTCACCAACTCTACCTGCCCTCTAAGTGTTGGATTTCTCCAGGCTCCAGTCCTGGAGCCTCTTCTCTATATCCCAAGATGAGCTCATTCATTCCTATGAATTTAAATACCACCCATGGTCTGATGGTTCCCAAATCCATATCTCTAGTCTAGAATCTTCCTTTCAGCTATAGACATACATGCCATGTGACATGACATACGACAAAGCTGGCCTGGCATCTCTGTTAAATGGCTCTAACCTCATGTGCCCAAACCCTTGATCCACCTGCTCGCTCTAACCTTCCCTAGGCTTCTCTATCTTTCCTAACTCCATAAATAGCCCAACCACCATCTGCTGCTCAGGCAGGTACCTAGGTGGTGTTAGAATCCCTCTTTTCCCCTCACCCCTCCTCCCTTCTAATCCAACCTATCATAACAAGTCCTTTCATTTCTGTCTCCAAAATCGATATATTTATTCTGTATCTATTCCATCCTGAACCAATCCACCGCCATCTTTTGCTCAGATTACTGTAGCCTCCTAATGGTCTCCTTGTCTCCTTTTTTGCCCTCTTCCAATCCATTCCTCTCAAAACGGCCAGGGTAATTAATATTTTAAGTATTTTAAAAATATTGATTATATTACTATTGTACTTTGAAACTTCCAATGGCTCCCTACCTCACTTGTAATAAAATCCAAACTCCTCACCTCTCCTGCACACGTGACCCTGCAGGATCCAAGCCCTCCCACTGCATCCTGTTTCCCTCTCTTTCCGGGAGCGACTCTGCCTCCTTTTCAGGGTCTCGAACGTGATAAGCTGCTTTTTGCCTCAAGGCATTTATTCCTACTATTCTTTTGGTCTGGACCATGCTCCTTCCAGATTTTTATGAGGCTGGCTCACCATCCTTGAGATCTCACCTAAAAGCCACCTCCTTGGAGAGCCCCTGGGGGCATTGCTATACCCTGGGCATGTCCTTCACAGCAACTGTCACATCTGTAATCAGTCGGTTGTTTCTTGGTTCATAGTGTCTTTCGCCCCTTAGACTAAAAGTTTCATGAGGGTGAGAAGCAAAGGGCCTTGGCCATAGTAGACACTCAATGGGTATTTTTATTGTAGTAAAATTCAATGAATATTTTCTGAAGTGAGAAAGCTTGAAGTAGAGTTGGAGAGACATGACTTACATGTATGAAACAAATGCAGACGGAAATTAGTGCAGAAGTGGGTTACTCAGACCGTGAGTGTAGGAGTATAGAAGAATTCACATCAGTTTCTTTGTAAGAACAAAGACAATTCAAGAACCACCTTTTCAAGGTGGAAATGGAGCCTGAGGCACTGAAAAAAAAAAAGAAAAAAGAGAGATAAAAACAAAGGTTTTAAAAGGCCCATGCAAGAAGATCAGGACACCAAGAGACAGGCGTTGTTTTCTTCTGTTCCCTCCCAGGGTTATGCTAAAGCTGCCTTTGGAGATTGTAGAAGGTTACAGAAGGGCATGACCTAAGAGTCAGAAAACCTGAAAGTCCCAATTCTCCCCCTTTTACTGGTTGTTGATCTTGGGCAAGGCACATGTGCTCTTCGTGCCCAGTTTCACACCTAAATTTTGAGGTTGGGAGCAGGCTCTGGAGGGCTCTATCTTGCTCTCAAAACTTTTTAGGATTCCAAGTGGCCACTTGTATATGGTCAAGCTACCCAGGGGCAGAAATCACTTAAGGGGTGAAACCAAACATTAAGGGAAAGAGATTGGTTTTCAGCAGGGGTCCCCAACCCCTGGGTGTGGACTGGTACTGGTCAGTGGCCTGTTGGGAACCAGGCTGCACAGCAAGAAGTGAGTGGCCAAGGAGCAAGCGAAGCTTCATCTGTATTTGCAGCCGCTCCCCAGCACTAGCATCACCACCTGAGCTCCAACTCAGATCATCCGGCAGTAGATTCTCATAGGAACACTGGTCACTGGTGCCAAGAAGGTTGGGGACCGCTGGTTTTCAGGACCCATCTCACCCATGTGCTGGAACCGCAGTGGGCGAGGCAAGGAGAAGGGTATAAGACTCGGCCTGTTGTCACCTATCCAGTGAGCTCCCTCTAGTTTCCATCCCATTACCCGCTCCCTGAGTTAGGATCCAGGGAGAAAAGGGGAGACTGGCTTTTAGAGGTGG
Source organism: Pteropus medius (assembly GCF_902729225.1). Taxonomy (NCBI): domain Eukaryota; kingdom Metazoa; phylum Chordata; class Mammalia; order Chiroptera; family Pteropodidae; genus Pteropus; species Pteropus medius. Next base: position 13,410,408 of record NW_024342473.1, on the reverse strand, counting down.
CATATTTGTGAGGAGCCCTGCCCCTGGGCTCCCCAGACAGGAAATGCCTGGCGGAAGGCGAGGCAGTTGAAAGCACTGGAAAGGAGAGCGAGCAAAGGGCAGGACTGCCCGGGGTGTGGGGTTCTGGGCCTGGGCACAACATTAATTTAGACAAACAGGAAAAACAGAAGTGGTGGTTCCCACCAACTTCCCAGCCCCAAGAAACTGGAAATGGCTAGCGATTCCTCTCTGTTCCTCTGACCACGGCCCACAAGCCTGTGAGCACTTCCATCCCCACCTGCCCAGGCCAAAATGGCTCTTTCCAGAAGACAAAACGAGACCTCAGGGCTGAAGTGCTCTGTTCCAGCATTGTCCACATTTTTAGGACTTGCTTTCCCCTCTGGAGAAAAACTATAGAGAAAAAAATGACCCTTTCTTCCCACCCACTCCCAGTGGCCAAAACCTCCAACCATGAAAGCCTGGTTTTCAGCCCCTCATTCTAGGAATTACACCCAGGCGGGAGGGGACTTGCCTCTGGCTGCTACACAAGGGGAAGGGACAAACCTAGGAAATGGGGGAAAATTGTCCGCCATCTTAAGTTCCGTAGGGATGGCGAGAAGGTAGGGAGAAAGGTCCGAGGAAGGCCAGCCTTCAGAGAAGCCAACTGAGAGGGATGGGTGCTGTGGGAGTAGGGTCAGGGCCCACAGCCTGCCAAGGACTGGGCCCTGGGCTCGGTGCCCGTCCTCTGATCTGCCGCATTGTTCAGCTATTTCCTTCCCTTGGAAGGTGGAGGCGGGTAGAGGCGGCCGGGTTGCGAGGCCAGGAGTAAATGGAGCAGGGTGGAGCTTCCACGGGGGAGGGGGCCTCAGGTCCGTTCCCATGACCAGCTGCCCTTCCGGCCATCCTGGGACTGCGTGGGAAAAGGTCTTGGAGTTGCTGGGGACAGTGTGTGTATGTGTGTTTTCATTTGTGTCTGACTGCCTTGCTTGGCTGTAGTCACAGGACAAAGCCCTTTGAGAAACAGTCACCAGTCTATGTTCCCACTGGGTTCCGCCTTGGGAGAGGCATATGAACCCGCCCCAACGCCTGAGAGAAGGACACTGGGGGCCAAGACTCCCTGGAGGAGTCTTGGCTTCTAGTGAATCTAGATTGGCTGACTTCCTGGATTTACGAGGATGCTTCTGGAACCTTCTGCAAAACTCCCAGCTTTCTGGCACAGCTCTATTACCAGCTAGATGTTGGAAAGCGGGTGGGAACCGGACATGAGAAGTGAAGTCAACTATTCCCATAGCATCTCTCTAAGAAACCCAGAATCCTTCATAACCACATAGACCTGAGAGCCAAACAGCATGGTAGAAACAAGGGCACAGAAAGCTACCGTACAGTGTTCTGCCTTCAGGCAAGAAGCCTTAAAGTGGAGATCACAAACTAGCAGCCACATGCATCCTGCAGACACATGCCTCACTTGGTCAGCACAGTGCTTAAGAAAATTTTGAGCCAATATTGAGAGATTTCACACAAAAATCCCAATTCCTGTAGTTTCTTGAAAAATCAGAAGATATGGCTAACATTGATACTATCACCCCTGCCAAGACAGCAGTTGATTAGGCTGAATAAGATTGCTCCCTTTAGAAAGAGCTGGGGGAAGTGAGGAGTAAGTGACCAAGAGGAGGAGGAAGTAAAAAAAAAACAAAACAAAATAAAAAAAAAAAGATCTTGGGTCGTCCATCTTGCCACAGTCTCCACCACTCTCCCTTGTCGACACTGAGTCTAAGCATCAGCTACTGTTGCTCATCAGATTTACGTGATTATTACATGTCTTTCTGTGCCCTTGTTTCTATCAAAGTGATGACATCAAAGAAACCAAGAGGGCCACCTGTCTAAAGAGAATATTTCTATTCAAGCAGGTATACTCAGCAATAAAGATGAGATTGAGTGTCCTCCCATCATCTTTTCTGCACCATCCTTGCCACCTTCCAGTGGCATGGTGCTTAATGCCACCTTCTGACAATACTATGTCACAGGCTTTGTACCAATATTGCACCCCACTCCTTTCCTCACCCCCAAATCACAACTCTCATTTTCTCAGCAAATCCCAGGTACGAAAGATGAAGGAGAACTGTCTTGGAGGGATCCCCAGCTCACCCCCAGCCTGGGGTTGCTAATGACCCTGTGATAAAGCTGAAACTCCTTAGCCTAGGTGTCTTCTCATGTAGAGACCTGCAACGTATGCATGTGAATACATATGGACATATATGAAGGAGCTAGCACTGAAATCAAGGTCACCTCTGGGAAGATGGGGAGGAGACCAAAAATGGAGGTCATGGTCCCAAGCCTATCCATAAAGTTTTACATTTTTACAAGGAGATTGTAATCATACATAACTTACATAGTTAAAACTAATACAAAGCAGAAATGCCTTAGCCTAGTAATTCTTACTCACCCTTACTTACCTGCCCACCTTGAACTGGTCTACCTTCAGTTCCCTAAACATGCCCTATTTCCACTTCCATATCTTTTCTCTCTCCTCTTCTTCCTACCCAGAATGCCTTTCTTCTCTTCCTCTACCAAACCAAATCTAGCCCATCCAAGGCAGTAGTCTTTCAATAATTTAGCTCAGGCAAACGCTAAACAAAATTTTAAATGATGTGACCCTCAATAAAGCTGTCTTTTAAAAACCACATTCTCTTGAAATTTTTATTTATTTATTTTTTAGTTTTATTTTATTTATTTATTTTTCTAGGCGAGGCGACCCTTGGTTGACCTCACAGATTGCAAGGAACTTGTCAGTTTACAATCCCTTATTTTTAAATTTTATTTATTTTTTATTTTTTATGCCTACAGCACCTGGTCTTCCTAGGCGATCTCCCATCTAAGTACTAACCAGGCCCAACCCTGCTTAGCTTCCGAGATCAGATGGGATTGTGCTTGTTCAGGGTAGCATGGCCATAGACCAAAATTTTTAAATTAAAAAAAAAATTCTAACCAGGTTCAAATAGTTGCAGAGGATATGATTTCTGGTGTATCAAAAATATTAACATTTTAAAATACAACTTAATTAAATGTATCAGGTGGAATCACAGAAATTTGATACCCTTCATTCACCACCATTTGCAAAATACGTAAGCAAGCTCTTCTTCAACAGAGAAAAATTTACACCATTGCGTTTTCTTGTTGAATTCATATTTTCTTTCCACTTCCCCCACATAATGCTATCCTAGTGTAATATAAAATTATGCTTGGAAATATTTGATTTATCATCAAACCATACTTTTCATAAAAATATATATAAATTGAAATTGTATTTTTAAAATTTTTTTGTGTCTATAGGTTCTGGAGTTTAAAACTTTCTTCTGGATTGACCTATCGTTACAATAATTATTAGTTCACTGTTTGTCAAAACAACATAAACATTTTGCAAATGTTGATAGAGAATTATTAAACACTAGAAGTAAATTTTTATAGGAAATACAACTCGTTGAGATAGATGTGTACATGCTGGAATGAGACAGTGATCAGCATTAATTTTATTTCCACATTTCATTTTTATAGATGGTAGTCCTGCGATATCTTGTTCACATAAATAAGTACACAGGAATGGAAGAAGTTCTGGCAGTCACTCGGTACCACCTAATCATCCAGCGGGTGACAAATGAATTTGTTTTACCTCCTTAAATCGTTGAAAGCAAAATATTGGGAAATCTTTGATTTTCAAATGGATATATTACCCTGTCCTTTAGAGTCATTCACTTTCTCCATATTGAAGTCACTATTTAAAAGTGTTTGTTTGGGGACCCAGAGATTTTTACACACCAAGGTGACATAGCAAAGTCAGATTTAGGATGGGTGAGAAGTAAGTCTTTGTGTAGTCTAAACTAAGTTATGCTATACTAACAAGCAAACTCAAAATCTTAGCCCCAACTCAAGATTCATGTCCATTGCAGATCAGTTGGAGGTTTTTCTTATTTTTTTTTTTAATTGAGGTATAATCAACATATACAGTTGGAGGTTCTGATCCATGCCATCATCACCCAGGAATCCAGTCTCCACCATCTGAAATGTCATCAGTCACCACAGCAGAGAGAAGAAGGAGAATCATACACTGGTCCTTAAATGCTTCTACCTGGAAAAGACACATTTTTGCTCATACTTCATTAGCTAGAGGAAGTCATATGCTCACACCTAACTTCTAAAAGGTGGGAAAGTACCTGGAAGGAAGAGAACAGGGAAAAGAGCAGCACCCATGAATACCACATCTTTCTTTTGTAAAGTAGAGACAAGAAATTGTGAAAATGAAGGGAGGAGAGGCATTTTCAGGCATAGAATAGTACCTGCTGAAGATGTGTTCTGGAAATTGACTCCCTTCAACATAACTTTGCCACCTACCTTCAGAAAAGCCTTTTCGCATCTCCAGGGTTACCCATGCCCAAGTGCAAAGACCACTACTGCCTTTGCAAAGACTTTCCCGACCCTGTAGATCCAGGGATGTCTCTGGGTTCCTGCTGTTATTATTGCCCGTACTATCCATTTGGAAGCTACTGGGGGTTAGTTATCTTTTTACATACGTCTAATGTTTTCCTAACGAGATGTAGTCTCTTTGAGGATGGAGACCATATCATCAAGTTTTTATACGCCTCACACCATCTAGCAAGGACATAAAATATATGAGCTCTGCTTGATGGCTGGTCACTTTTCTCTGTGTGCTTCAATCTCTTCATCTATGAAGTTGCAATAACAAGGCTTGGCCTTATGATTACAAATGAGATGACAGAAAAGTTTCTCCCATCCCATTCTCCTTTGCCTGCCAGGGATCATCAGCGTCTTTACACTGGACTTCTGAAAAGCTGTATGTGATGAATGAGCCATTGAAGGCTCTTGAAAGGTCTGTGGAAAGTGGGTTTAGGCAGATCATCAGTGATAGCTGGGTGGTTGGGGGACATGAGAGAGGTGTGTGTGTGTGTGATGGGATGTGGAGGAGTTTAGGGCAGGAAGTCCAGGTAGAAAATATTGCTCCCCTCATCCAGAGGTGAGGCGATGGCACCCACTGGAAGGTGAGGCAGGGAATGGTGAGCCACATTGCACTCCCAGGGACACCAGATGCCTTCCTGAACCCCCAAACCTGGATTCAAACTTGGCAGAGGGTTATAATTCTCACTCTTCTGCCAGCCCAAACTAATTGTTTTGGCACCCAACCCTGCCCCCTGGTGGCTTCTGGATGCATTGCCGATACATTCTGGTTTCTTCATGGGGAAATTGGGATTGATGTAGGTGAGGGGAAGATGGCCAAAGCTGCTTCTGCAGAAAAAGAAAGGGAACAAAGGAGAGAGAGGAGGGAGCCATACACATGGGTTGGGGGTAATCGAGCACTTGTGGCAGTCTCTATCTCCAGACTCACTGTACAGAGAGAAAATTAGAAGGAATCTTTGAGTTGCAAACTAACAGCACATGGGCATGGTTTAGCCTATGCAATCGTTCTTAAATTTTTTGGTTAGTTGTCAACATGCAAAATCAGGAATTTTCACATTAAAATCTGAATGTCCAGTTTCTCTTGAAAAGTAAAAATATCAAGCCACGTAGGGCCCCTGTCCTGCTGAGAAGCAGCTCAACAGGGCTGAGAAGCCATTGCCCCTTTCAGTGGGGCATGAGGTCTGCCACCCAGTAACCCAGGCTGCCTCCCTCAGTCCCATCACCCCTGCCTCCACATGAAAGCCAGTATTTCATGACAGAGAGTGAGGTCAAAAAGAGGCCAGTCAGCCATGTCTGACTTGCCTCTAGAACATCCTCACTAAGCATTGTCCAGCGTATACTTGACTTTGGTGGGCAAGAAAGTCATTGCCTGTAAAAGCTATTGCACCTTCGGATAGTTCTTTCACAGGGTGGGAACCTCCATCGAGGTTGCATTCCCATGAAGACACATGTCTAGAGAAGAGATTTGCCTGCAATGTATTTCAAAAATGAAGTAACCAGTTAGCAGGCATGTGTTAGGTTCCACCAGGTGCCCTAGACATGATGGTAAGTATATGATGGCAGGACCTATGCTCTAAAGGAAATTCTAGTCTGGCAGGGACCAGCAAGGCTTACACAGATGAGATCAATGCCCGGTAGTGCTAACTGACAGTGTGATACCTGGGAACAGTGCACTAAAAAGGAACAGTCCAAATCTGGGCTCCCAGGGAGCTCTATCTCTGCCATTCCAGTGGGTAAAGTCTCCCAGATGGGAAAAATTAGACATGTAAGCTCTGAAAATATCAACTTATTTTTAGTAAGTTGATTCTTAAACTCTTAAGTCTGGGAGTTTAATTTGTGAGACAGAAGGGCATACAGGTAACTGACTTGATCTTCTAAGAAACAGTGAGTCAGGACTCCTGAGTTTTATGTCAATTCTGCATAACCAAATGACCTTGGACACATCTTTTTGTCTCTTAGGGCCAAGGCTTAAGGCTTCTTCATCTGTGAACTCGGGATTGAATCAAATTTCTTGAGGCCTCATATTCACTTTTGTATCCCCAGTGCCAACGCAGGGACTGGCTATCTAGAATATAGACTATATACAATTCCAGTAGGTGTTCCATAAATGTTTGAGATTGACTGCCAACCCTGCCTCTGAGAGCACTAGCCAGAACAAAGGCATCTAGACAATCCAGAACAAATGGACCCTGGAGTTCCTCCTGGAAGATCAAAAGGGAAAAATATCTGTGGGAGACTGGTGAGTATTTTTTACCACAAGAGGGCACCCCAGTCTCACGTGGCCCACCAGGTCCCAGGGAGGAGGGAGGCCCCTCACAGGCCACCTGTGTAGTGCCGTTTTAGGTGAGCAGAAATCTCATGGGGTGCACCACTGGGTCAAGACACCTGAGATGTAAACACAGATGAATATACGGCAAGGGAAGAATGGAGGATGTGGGGAGACAGCACAGGAAAGGAGAGAAAAAGAGAAAGAGACTTGCTGGGGTCACAGAGCATGCCTAGAGAGCCATCAGGAAATGAAACCCGGTGTAAGGTCACACAGAGGTCCCCCTGTTACCTTGAGGATAAATGCAATGCTCAATTTCACAGGGAAAAATCTCTCCCTGTGAGTATCTCAGAGCCTGCACAGTGGTCAACAAATGTCTTGACTTGAATGCACAGAGAAGAAGGAGTTAGAAGCTAGATTGGGCTGGGTCCTGAATGCCTGAAACTAGCCTATAGGCTCTAGAGAACCATGAAAGTTCTTCGAAACTGTGAAATGGTATTTTGGCACAATTCATCTGGCAGATGTAGACAAGAGATTTAAACATATACATCTGTGGAAAGCATATGCAAAGAAATACTTGGGAGTATGGTCTTTGGGGAAAATCCTAGTGGAGATCAATGCTCTGGGGGCGGTTGCTCCCTCCTTGTTTCCTTTTATGGTGCTTCTCTCTCCATTTCTTCCCTGAGAACCAAGCTGGTTTCCAAGAGACATACTCCGTTGGTTCCAGGAATATGAACCTGGGCCTGAAAAGAGAAATAGGCACAGCAGAGAAGCCTCTCCTGTGAGACTGCCTTCACCAGGGGTCGAACTCTGAGTGTCCTGCTCTGAAAGCTGAGGAATGGCCTTAGGATTGGAAATGGCCCACCTCCCGCTGTGCCTACCTCCTAAGTCACCCACTTAGGTAGCTGTTCTGAGAAGCCATAGAACCGCAATAACGTGGGCCCAAGGGGACACTGAGCCATTTGGAACCACTAACGCCTAAATCTTCCCCTTTCCAGTTGCTTCCCACTTAAGTAGCTCCAAAGCTCAGACCTCCAGACCCGAGGCTGTGCCCTGAGAATAGCAGCTAAGCCTTACTCTCCACCTCTGCACCAAACGCCAGCTCCAGGAGAGAGCAGATACTCAACAAATGTTTGCTGAAAGGAAGAAATGACTGAAAAGCAAGAATGAATGGGTAAGCGGGTGTGGTCCTTCCCCTGGGGTGACTCAGGGCCTTGGCTTGGCTCCTCAAGGCCAAACATGACTTTGGCCCCTCTCCAAACTTGAATTTCTTGTCCTGGAAATGGCCGTTCCCCGGACCACGTCCCTGGGCAACAGTGAAATCAGAGACAGGAGAGCTTCATGGCTACGCCCGTGGACTCAGCTCCCTCCCTCTCTCCTGCTGATGTTAAGTTATTGAAAACAAACTCAAATAGTTCATCTCGAGTAAAAATTACTCATTCAGGAAGCATTGTGAAGGTGCAGTTACTCGAAAACTCTGAGGAGATACTCTAACTTAGATAAAGGCAGTTGATATTGGTTCTTGTATAATCCTGCTCTGGCCAAATTAGGAAACAAGTCTACTTAAGGGATTTCTGAGCTCTGATGACCCTTGTTCAGGTTTTTTCCCTCCCACAGATTCCAACACTGTAGCCTTTTTGTAACCAGGTTACTAGAGAAGTTTGGGTAACCACTGACTCTCCTAGTCTCCCAGGAGCCCTTTGTGGGACCCTGTGACCCAGAGTTCCAGAGACTCATTTCACTCTGGATAGGACACCAGAAAACCTGGGTCTTGAGCCTGCTTCTTTCTGTGGCATCTTTTAAACTCTGGTTTTCGTAGTTATAAAAAGTAGATAATAATACCTTTCTTGCTATCTCATAGATAGAGCTTTTATGAGGATCACCAGAGATAACTGTAAAGCAGTATATGAATATATCACTACTACTATTGCCAGAACTCTGAAATCCTAAATGATTTGATCAAAAGGCTAGAGTTAGATCTAAAGGCCCCAAAGTGCCAAAAGCCAGCTCTGGGGGCTCGCACATGCTCCCAGCGATTCCTGGGCCCCTGCCCTCTCACTCCTCCACCTCCCCTCTAGGTAGAATGAGGAGTTTAAAACCTTTTGAGGACTATCGATTCATTGGAAAAATAACCAAGGAGTATATAAACTAGAATCAACTCAATTTCATTTAAGGATGAAATATAAAAATGTGTTCTTCTAAAGAACACTATTGCAAACATTTGTTGCGCACCATCTACGTATTAGGCACATTCCTGTATTATTGTTAACTTTCACAATAACCCTGTGAGAAAAGGGTACAGATTCACAAAGAAATGTATACACACTTAGAAAAGATGGGCTTTCATAAAATGATATAACCATTACTTACCTCTAAGATACCTCCTACTAAATTGTGTTACATTTTCCCTACCACAGGCAGAAATAAAGATACACTGCTTTGGTTCTTGCATAAACTGAGGACTCCATGGGTCCTGCAGGCCCAGTGACCCCTCTGAGGTTAAAAGGCCAGAGAGACCGCACAGGGCTGGGCTGAAGCTAGATGTCAGTGAGGGCCTTCGCTTTGTCCTTTAATCAGGGAGCAGCACCCAGGAGCTCAGGAAGATATCAGGCCAGAGTGTGGCCTGTTAGGAAACCTGAGCTGTGGTCCTGGCTTCTGGAACTGCAGGGGAAGGCTTCTAAGCCTGCGGCCATCCTGTGTCTGCTGCTTCTCTGCCCATGTGCTAAAGGATGTGTGTGTGTGTGTGTGTGGTTCTGAAGTGGCCAGGTAGGGAGGTAGAAGGAGCTAGACTGGGAGTCAGGAGAGTGGAGTACACCTTGGCCATTGTCTTTATGACTTACAGCAAACCACTTCCCCTCACTGTGCTTACACTTCTTCTTCTGTAAGACGGAAGAGGGGGGAAGAGGGGACGGGACTAAATGCACTCCATGCTGACATTCTGATGGTCAAGGGCCCTGCAGAAAACCAGGTGAAGTCATCTGCTTTGAGGTCATGAAGAGAATGGCTGAGGGGCACCTGGCCTCCCTGCGAACTCCTACGGGGCTCCCACTCACTCAAACCAAACAGAAGCCAGAGGGTGAAGGAGCCTGTGGATGGTCAAAGGGACCCAGGGGAAGTGCCTCGGGAGGTCATACCCCTTTCCCGTCAGCCCTGGAAAACTGCCAGGGCAGTGATCTGCCCAGCCTCCCTCCCCTCCTGAGGCCGGGCACTCAGCCACTGTAGGCTCTCTGTTCCTGAAGGGACATGTCAGGGAGCAGCGCCTCCTCTCCTGGAGGTGGTCCGCCTGGGTGGAGGCCTTGCATGGATGGACAGAGCAGTGTGGGCTGCAGCTGAGTGGCTCCCGCCACCTGATACTTCGCAGGAAAGCCTTTCTTCCCCCATTTTTGCCTTTCCCTTTCGGGATCCCCTTCTGACACTTTCCCTAATGTTACTCTGAGGAGCCTGGCCCTGTTTCTCAGGGATAATTCCATTCTGACAGAGGGCTCATGGAGATCAAAAAGGCTTAAGACCTCAGAAAATGGAACTCAGTGGGGCCCATGCATGGTAGGCAGGGCAGGGTGGAAAGGGCGAGGGACAATGGACAAGTCTCTTGAGACCTCCGGGCTCCCATGGACTCTGAGCCTTTACCCTGCGCTGATTTGCAGGAAAGCTCAATGTCAGGACACACAGCCTGGAAGTTCCAAAGGTGAGCCTGGAGACCTGCTCGCCTATGAAAGCTCCAAGGTAAAAGTCACATCCCTAAAAATGCTGGTCAGGCAGCAGTGCCCAAGAATGGCCCAGTCAGGGTGCTGAGCACTATCTCCGTCCCAGGAGGCACAGAGCAGACTTCAGGTCAGGGCTCAGGAGCAGCCTGGGCTCCCAGTGCCTCAATGAGCATCCACTTGGCACCAGCTTGTGTGTGTGTGTGTGTGTGTGTGTGTGTGTGAGAGAGAGAGAGAGAGGAGAGGGGGAGAGAGAGAGAGAGAGAGAGAGAGAGAGAGAGAGAGAGATATAACGGGGGTGGGAGGCACATGAACTTGTGAAGATTGCTTCCTCTGCCATGGGGGGAGAATTCGGCGCTGCTGGGAAGAGACCCCTGAGCAAAAGAGCCCTGGGTCTCCCCAGATGTCTAAAATCCTTTCAGAAAGGAAAGAAGCCTTCTATCTGTAATCAGATCAAGATTAAATACCTTTGGAAATAAGGTGCTCTCTGGAAAGAGCACGGAATGGGGAGTCGGGACTTGGCTGCTTCTGACCCCAGCCTTTCCGTGTCCTGGTAAAAACCCCTTTGACTACTTGAGGCTCATCAACTACACAGTTCAGTCCAAACGTGACTGTCCACTAAGGCCTTTTTGCAGAGCCCCTTCCAGGATGGCTTCAGGGCTTCCCTCCCCTCTTCGCAGCTCCTCCGCTCAGACCCAGGCCTGCACGCCCAGCTCCGTAAAGCGTGAAGGAGCTCCCCCAGGGAAGCCAGAAGAGCAGGGGCCTTTAAATTATGGAGCAGCTTTCTTAGCCCCTCTCAGAAAGGCCCAGGCACCCCAGCTAAATAATTCACCACCTCAGGAAGACCCAGTGGTTCCTGACACAGCTAAAGTAGGTCAGGCATTGGCCTGGCCCTGGTGGGGGTGGTGGGGCTCGGAGCTGCTTCCCCACCAGCACTAGGAGGGGCTGCAGGCCTTGCTTGTCTGGCAAGCGCCCAGGTGGTCCAAATACAGCATTACAGTGAGGGATGCAACACAGGAACTCATCAGCACCCATCCTCTTGCTGGCATGAACACAACCACCAACGCTCCTCCCCTTAGAGCCTCCCTCTGGGATCCAGATAACCCACCTCTTGACACCCAGGGTTACCTACATGGCCTGTGCCTGGCCAGGCTCTTCCTCCCTCACAGTACCTGGGGGTGCTATGTCCTCTCTTCACAGGCAGGTACCAGTCGGAGCTGCAAATGTCACCTCTTGAGCCTTTAACAGCTGACATAGTCATCAACAGAATACTGTAGACCCAAGTCAGCCAGTACAGTACAGGAGAAGGGGTGAGGTAGGGAGTGCAGAGGGACACCAAGATCCCCTGAAGTACAGGTGAGGAAGTGACCAGGATCAGCCCCAGTGGCAGGGAGGCTCTGGGGTGTCTTCTGCCCTGCCTTTGTAGGCATGGCTTCTGAGACAAGCAGTGAAGGACGTGGGGTGAGGAGAACATAGAAAAGACAAACAGCAAAGCCATCAGGTTAGTGTTCTAACCCTCCAGAAGGAGCTGGAAAGATTTCAAACCACATCACAAAAGAGAGAGGAGGAAATTGAGGCCCCGAGTCACAAAAGGGGAGAATCAAGGCCAGCTGCAGGCATCTAGCGCAGCTTAGGGTCTCGGCACCACACCACTTCCCTGACCTTCATACTCATTTGCTCTGGCTCCCAGCAAAAACACCTTCTCTCAGGAGTCAGAGCTGAAGTCGGGAGCCCAACAGGAAAGGTGGACTTAACCCTTACTGGGCCAGATGCCTGGGTCCTCTCTTTCCCTCTACCACGGCCTCCCAAGATATGCACCAAGGACGCTGCAAGGAGCCCAACCTCCCAAACCACAGTCCTTCTCTACTAATGGGCCTGAAATAGCACAGGCCATGAAGGGTTAAGTCAACTAAATATAGCACCAAGAAAATGAAGGTCCCCTTTGTGTGCTTATTCTGGATGCATGCAGAGAATCTCTGGTCCTAGCCTTAATTCAGAAAGATAAAGTGAATGAATTCAACACAGGGAGGGCTGACAGGTATGACGCCCCACTGCATGGCCCTTGGCAAGTCACTTCTCCTTCAGACCTCAGTAACAAAAAAGTGGGAAGAAGGAAGAGGCTACAGAGTGCTCAAGCCGGGGCCCACTTCACCTTCTTGCCCCCTGAACTCTCAACATCTGTCTTCTAGTTATGCCCTCCCAACAGCGGTCTACATCCCATGGAAGCAAAGGGCAGAGAGCAGTTCCTTTGGATGATTTTTTATTTTGCATTTCATATATTATCCAGTTTCACATTCTCACAGGATCAGCAATTACAACAGCCACCTCGTCTCCCAAGTCTGAAAACGGCAAGACAGCCACAGCTGTGGCCAAAGGCAAAGCACTGATGTGTTCATGAAACAAAAAAATTGCACAATTTTTCCTTCATTTTTCTTCAACTCACGCCTGACACAAAGGCTCATGGCTGGAGAATGGAAACCCTTTTCTTCTTCATGCCTCAAACTAAACATTAAACTTATCTGACAGAGCGAACAAGGTCTCTTTAATAATTAATTGCACACACACAAAAAAATCCTTTATGATGCATAAATATTTTGTTACACAGGGTACAAAAATACTTTCACTTTTTGGTTGGTTTCGAAGTTTGGAAAGAATGAGGAGCAATGGCAGGGGTGGGGTAGCTGTGGAGAGGTAAGCAAAAAGGGCAGAGAAAGGGTGTTCTTAACAGTTGTTGGCCCATCTGAGGAGGAGGAAGTAGAAGACCCTGATTTGAAATGAAAAAGAAAATACTATCTTTGTTGGGTGGTCGTTGCTGTTTAGCCTGTAAGTGTGGGGTGTAGTGGGGAGGGGGTGCACATAGTGGAAGTGGCTACAGGGCTCGGGCCTCACTGAAGCAAGGTGGGTGTAGGGGAGGGGTGTGAAGAGAGGGACCGGGAATGATGAACCATTAGTGGCCAGGACCTGTTGCTATGGTGACACAATGTGAGAACAAACTGTACACTCACATATACACAAGTTTAAGTGTCTTAATTCATGCCAGAAAACATGCAAAATCAAATGCCTCGTTTCTCTGAGGTGCAGCTACAGAAGCAAGTTTGGACCAGAGGTCAAGCCTTGCTAGGTCCCAGTGAGGCCTCTGAGCTGGGTCTGGGCGTCCCAGTGAAAAGGCCCCTGAATCCTCCCGTGAGGCCTTGGAGAAGGGCTCTGGGGCAGGACGGGGCTGAGGAAGAGGACAGAAAGGAAACAGGAAACAGTCCACTGAGTTAGGCTTAAAATTCACAGTCTTTGGAGGGAAGCATCAGCTCTCCACAGGCCGCCTGGGGACAGTGGAAGCTCAGGGCAGCTTCCTCCCCAGCGGGGCAGGGGCTTCAAGCTGCGGTAACAAGACCTGGAGGGAGGGGAGAGAGGTGGCCGTGAGCAGAGGCATAGGACTAGGGCTGAACCCAGGCCTTCCCGTCGTGAGGGGGCTGCAAAACAGGTTGAGAGGGGTGGGAGAAGAGGAAAAACCCAGCCAGAGTGCCCAGTGCACAAGCTCAAGTGGAGGCTCAGCATCTGCGGGCTCTGGGACTCAGGCAGAGGGTGGAATAGCGGCCCTGCAGGAAGCCCAGGTCTAGGACATTCGCCTTGGACCTCTGAGCCAATACTTACTGAAGAACTAACAGAACTGACGATATTTCCATCCTTGCTGGGTGGTGTCAGAGGAAGGGTACCAGCGCACCTGCAAGAGAAGCCGATGTCAGGAGCTAGCTGTGCAGTCCCTTCCCTTGACCGCGGAGCCCTGTAAACATGGCTTTCGGTGTCCCTGTTGGAGTCCTGGTTCTGTCACTGACTGGTGGATACTGGGCCAGTTACTCACCTCTAGGCATCAGTTTCTTCATCCTGAAAACAGGAGAGTCCCACCTGACCTGCCTCCTCCACAGGGTGAAGGTTCAAAGGAGAGAATGGTTACAAAGGTGTTTTATACTCCACTAGGGCAACTGGAATGTGCCAGCTTGCCCTGGACATACACGATTGCAACAGGTGGAATCTTGGCATTCGTGGGCATTTGTGCCAACGACCTGCCCTGCCCTCCCCACTTTACTGGGAGACCATGGAATTCCTAACATCAGGAGAATGAACCCAATACATTTTTGTTCCAATTCTTTGAGTCTCAGTGTCCTCATCCAGCTATAGGCTAGAGATGATTAAGTCATGAACAGTTATGATCAGATAAGACAAAATGTAAAAACATTAGACAGTAAAGTTGGTGTGGCCTCCAAGGAGAAGGATGCCAGACAGTGGTCCTGTCCTTGTATGATTCTCTAAGCCATTACGAGACCCAACTGCTGCATCTTCGCTGTTTCTACTTCTCCATCCCTCTTGTTCCCTTCATTACAAGACTCCTACGTCTAGAAATTTGTAACCTATGAGCCGAGTCCTCGAATGGGGGCCTGGCAGCTACTGAAACCCCAGCACGTGCCAAACCCCCGTACTTGCCAGGAGGCCCCACAGAACAGTAGCCCCAAAGCAGGATTCCCAGAGACTGGTCAGGGAGTGTCTTGCACCCCCTTCCCCATGGGCCAGTCATCTGACGGTAAGCTACGCTGGGTGCCAAGCCAAGATTGCAGGGTAGGCCACCTGCCCTAGTCACAGACAGCACATCTGCCCTAGCCTGACCCATGACTGCCCGCGTGAGGGTGGCGGCAGGGCATCACAGGACCCTGGGTGATGGGTGTGGATTACCCAGAGAGGGGAGCCCAGGGTCCCCTTAGGAAAGGAAGGGCTGGCACACGAGAGGTGTAGAATGAGCAGCGGCAGACAAGTTTCTTGGAGCGGCAGCCGTCGGACCCCGTTACCCACTTGGCTGCCTGGAATCCCCGCCTCCTGGGGAAGCAGAGAAGATCTCAAGCAATGCCAGGCCATCTGGGACTGATAGAAGCTCCTGAGAACTCACTCCTGTGCCCCCACTCCAAATTCTAGGTGCTGTTTCACACAGCACAGAGCTCTGACCACCACATGCTCAGAAAGAAGTCAGGGGCTGGTCATCTAAGATGCCAAGATGCTTGGCAAATAACATATAGCAGGGCCAAGTCTTAGGTCACCTGACCAACACCAAGATCTTCCCTGGGCTCCAAGGATATGGCGCTGCTGTCACCAGGACACAGTTGATTCCAAACAGCTAGAACTACCTTAATTAAGCCCAAGCCACACAGAAAGGGTCAAGAGCATCTTGCCTTCGAGCTGTCCAGCCCAGGGGCTGCCAGATCTCTTCTCTCCTGCCTTCTAAACATCTGGAAGCTGTTCCCTTCCTTCCCAGCTGACAGCTGAGTGGGAGGAAGCCCTTCCCCCACTTTGCTGAGCCATGGATGCCCTCTCAGCTGGAAGCCTGGCTGGACACTACAGCTCATTCAACAAGAAGGACAACGAGGAAACCAGCTGCTACCAGATAAGTGCTGTTACCAGATAAGCCTGTGGCCCAGCTCCGGGAATCCCCTAGTGGGTCCTGACTACCACCCTTCACCCAGTCTCCAGCTAGAGCAGTCCCCGCCCTCACCCCCACCCCCAGCAAGGAAGTGCCTGATAAGCTGGGTGCCCTGTGCGCCTGGAGGAGGGGAGAACATCGGATGAGAGTGGGAGGGACTCCGGAGGCCTCCTGCAGCTGCTTAAGGGCTCCTTCAGAGAGCCTGCCTCATCCAGCCCCACTTTCTCCACAGTACTGGCACGCCTGCCTCCAAAGCAGCAGCTTTGCTCCTAGCCTGAGATGAGCAGGCCCCCTCTTCAGGGAGGAGGTACAGGAAAGACCCCATTTCTGAGTTTGAGATGGCATTTCCCTGAAGTTAATAGAATTACTCTAGGGGCTGCATTACCGCTTCCCTCAGACATCTGGTATAGGCCAGTGATCCAGGTCCTCTAAAGCAGGGGTCCCCTACCCCTGGGCCATGAACCAGTATGGTCTGAGGCCTGTTAGGCCTGTAGGCACACAGGAGGTGAACGAGCGAAGCTTCATCTGTATTTGCAGCCGCTCCCCAGCGCTAGCATCACCGCCTCAGCTCCACCTCAGGTTATCTGGCATTAGATTCTCATAGGAGCACTGGTCCCTGGTGCCAAAAAGGTTAGGGACCATTGCTCTAAAGAAGCACAGTCCATTCCTGTCCCAGCTCAGAACAAGAGACCCCCAGGCCCAGGGGTCAGTTCAAGCACATCAGGGAGTAAGCAGCCGGTCCCGTCTCAGGGTCTCTAGGTGTTCACAGGAGATGTGAGGTCCTGAGAGGCCACCCCACAGGGACAAGCCCATGGGCATCTAGAATGAATTAGGTTCCGAGAGGACCGGCATCAAAACAGAGGGGTCATGAACTTAGTCCTTTCTCACTTCTTGGGACTGAGAAAATACACCAAGAAGTGGGCAAAGGAATGAACTCATTCAAGAAGAAATATGAATAGCCAATAAATATGGGAGTCTTGCTCACCAGAAGGTCAATTAAAACAATACCCAGTCTTACTTATCCCAGATTGGCAAGTCTACACTTTGACCTTGTAACAGTTTTAGGAATTTGTGATAAGGAAAACAAGTAGGACAGGTGTCCAGAGAGGTGTGAACAAGGGCGTCTGTTGCTGCACAGCCTATCTGTAGCAAAAAAAAAAAAAAAAAAAAATTGTGTAAACAACCTACTTGCCACCTACAGGGAGCTGGACATACACAATGGTGGGCTGGTCAGGTATCCAGAATACAGATCTACATTTACTAACATGGGAAAATGTCCTGATATTTAAGTTTTAAAAAGATTAAGTGTATATATATATATATATATATACACACACACACACACACACACATACACATATATACATACATATATACACACATATATGTACACATATATATACATATACATACATATATATATAGAGTGAGTTAATTTTTATAAAAGATTTATACCTATGGACCCTACTACCTACCAAGTCTAAGGACTAAAAGTAGTGATTTTCTGGGGAGCAGGACAATAAGCGAAAAAGAGAAAAAAATCTGCTGTCCATTTTTTTCCATAAACGCAGACCTCTAATAGCTGATGCTTATGAAGCGCTCAGTATGTACTAAGTGCTGTTCTAAGTAGTTTTCATGTATTAAGTTAATTTAAGCCTCGAAAAAACTCTGAAGTTGATGCTATTACCATTCTACTACTCAGGTAAGAGGCAAAGGAGCTCATGTAACTTTAAGGTCATCAGTAAGTGGCTGAGCCAGTTTAAAGGAGAAAAGAGCCACAGCGAGACCCCCATCTCCTCAGGCTGAAGTGGGAAACGACGCCCAGTCTGGGAGGACCCCAGGACACAAGGGGATGTGGAGAATCCCTGCTTTTTGTGCCAGACCCCAGTGTGCCCCTGCCATCCACATCTATTGAGTGCCTCACCCTCTTAAGAGAGGGGATTCTACCAAGAGGATCGAAAGGTCGAAAAAGATGACCTTGTGCCAAGACAGAGTGGGACGAACTATCTCCCTCTTCCTGCAGGTCTGTTTCCTGTGGCTCAGGCTGAGCTACTGGCAAAGGGCAGGCAGTCGGGATGTGCCCACTGGGGTGGCAAAAGGAAGAACTGCTTTTTATCCCCTCTTGTTTCTTAGCTGCCACCTTCTTTCCAAGTCGCCTCCTTGCCCCCAGGCACAGAAAGACTGTTTTTCTGTTGGTCCTCCGGGTTGAGAATAATCCCCTTAGGAGTGACACTGTCCATTTTATTTAGGCATTTTCAGCCTCTGCTTCTGGGGCAGCATTGTCAGGGTGGCAGGATGGTGGCTCTTGGAAGGAAAAGAGAAAATGCTACTACCTGAAAAATGCTTGTGTGTCTATTAACTGCATTTGAACCTAACATTATGTTTTACTGTTGAGGACATGGCTTTCCAAAGAGCTTGAGAAGCAGAGACAGAATTAGTTACTATGTAGTCCAATCTCTTGCCTCTCCTAAAACACCACTATTTTTCATCCTCTTCCCTGGGAAGCCAGAAGACAGGAACTCAGGCACAATGAGGCCTCCAGCCTCAGAGAGGACCCGGTTAGGGAAACTAGACAACAGTGATATTAAATAATAGCCATGATAACTGGCACTTCTATAGCCCTCCCTCTGTGCAACCCTAAAGTAGGTATGATTATTACCATTCCACAAAGAAAATGAGACACAGAGAGGTTAAGTAACTTGACCAAGGTCAAACAGGTGTTAAAAGAGAGAGCTGGGATTTGGACCAAGGCAGCTGGACAGGGTGTGGGGAGGGTGGGAGGAAGCTGCAAAGGAAGAGAATAGGAGGGCATGCAGCCCTCAGGGGCAGGTAGCAGCACACATTCCCAGCCAGCTGGGGGCCCCCCAAGAAGGGCAGAGGCACCTTTCCTTATGAATTGGCCAACTGTCCCTGGCTCTCAACTTCTGTCTTGTCACTGTCATGGCTTAGCATCTTAGAGCAGATATGACAGAATCTCTCACCTGATCTGCTCTAACCCTCTCATTTTACAGATGAGGACATGGAGGTCTAGAGGTAAAGCCACTTGCCAAAGATCAGGTAGCTAGCTGATGGCAAAGCTGGGATCAGAGGCGAGGAGGCCAGCAAGGCTTTGCAGGCTCTGCAGTTAAACTTCCTGATTGGCCGAGAGCACCATGTATCTGCCTGCCTTCCACACTGTGCCAGGGCAGAGATAATGGGGACAGTCTCCTCTCCTCATGCTCTATGCCCACCACTGACCCTGGCTTGTGGTAAATACTCAAACATTTCCCTCCAGGGGAAGATCTTTACCACCTTCCTACCCCCAGTAGTTTTCCAGCTGTCTGTGGCATGCAGCTGCGGGACAGCACCAAGTTCAACCACACTTCTGCCCTCAGTGCACTCTAAGGCTGTCATCGCCAGGGAGAATGCCCCTGACAGGGAGAAATGGTCTGCTACGGTAGTAGCCCCATAATCTGAAACTTCCGCCTTGGAACTGGGCAACCCAGATGTCACTAAGCCTTTCAGAAGACCTGGGATGGACAAGAACTTAGTCCTCGGCCAGAGCACCCGACTCCTCCCACCTCAGCTTCTAGTTCCTGTGAACTCTCCCTTCCTGGCTTCTCATTTCCTTTTCCTCCTCATGCCCTTCCACTGCCCTGGCCAAGTCCGGGCAGCCTCTGTTCTCTCCCTCTCAACAGCACAGCACGCCCTGGCCAGGGTGCTCTTCTCCACTGATCAGAGGCCATGGTGAGCTGACCACTGTTCCTCAGCCCTCCTGTGCTACCTGGCAGTGCTCTGTCCGTAGAGCTGGCACCATCCTGTCCATACAGCTGGCAGCGTCCTGTCATTGCCTCATAGGAATGGGCTGGTATCTGACCACCTACTCGTCTGTCCCTCAAGCACCCGGCATGCACTCAGTGAGCACAGAGCCCTCCTGGCCCAGCTCTACCCTCCCTGACTCTCTCCTGGAAGGGCTCACTCCCTCTTTCCCACCCCAGCACAGGTTCACAAGGCAGAGCAGCCGGGCTTCATGAAAACAGGAACACGCAGGATGTTTTTTCCAAGTACAGTTCTAGCACCTCTCACGTACCAACATTTAACTCTCACAGCAACCCGAAGGAAGATATTGTCTCCTTTTCCTGATGAGCAAAAAAATCAAGGCAAGAAATCTTTAAGAGCTTTCTCAGGTTCATAGACAGGAGGAGGCAGGGGCAGGTGGCCTGGCTCCGGAGGCCACTCAGGTGGGGATCCGCATTGTGGTTTTGTGGTCACAGGCAGAACGTAGTGCAGTGCAGCGGTGTTCAGGGGGCGGTGGAACCACGGCTGGGTCTCTCTCAGGACTCTGCCCTGTGTCCTGGACATGGCCTCAGAGCGTGTGCTCTCCATCCCCTCTGCCAGAGCCCAAACTCTAAGGGTTCTATCAGTGAAAAGAACAGTTCTCCTATAGCTCTGGAGACATGAGTGGCCTGGAGGCCAGGTAGGTATAAAGTCTGACCAACTTAGAGCTTTCATTCTTCCCCTTCCTGCTTCTCTCCCAGACAGAGAGCTTACCTGAGCATGTAGGGCAGCGGCAGCAGCAGCTGTGGCAGCTGGGTAGGTGAATGCAGCATGTGAGATGGCTGGGGTCAGCTCTGTGGTGTACAGGGGGTAGGGAGCCCAGGCCTCTGGGGATGTGGGGATCAGAGCAGCCCCCATCAGGTCATCTACAAAGGGAGACAACAGCCCCCATTGTCAGAACACTGGTCTCCCCTTCTGCCGCCCCATTCCAAACAGAAAAGGGAACCCAGCACTATGGTTGAAGCATAAGCTCCCCATTCAGGCCAGACTCCCCTCAAAAACCACAAGACCACGGAAAGAAGCCATGTTAACTTGGCCTGGCACATGAGCATCTTGTCTGCTTTGAGAAACTCTCAGATGGGCCTCCACTCATCTCAACCAAGAAAAATCAGAGGAGGCTTCAGGGAAGCTGGGCAAAGCTGACAGCACAGGAGCTCAGTCTTTCTAAGTTCCATCAAAGGCTGCCGGGGAGGAAGGAAGCGTGGAGCCTGCGGAGATAGGTGGCTGTGAGTGCAAGAAGCCTCCTGGAAAACAGGGCAGGCAGGCAAGACTGATTCCTTCAATGAGAACTTCAGCATCTGCTCTCGGTATGCAACCCCACTGGGGGCCTCCAGCTCAGGACAAGTACAAGGGCAGCATCGACAGCTCTGAGTGCCACTCACAGGGGTCCCGTGCGATGAAGTGTGCTCCTAGGGCGGGGTGAGCGCTGGCGGGATTTGGTGTAGCCATTAGCTTGTTCTTGGCCATCTTGGTGTTGGCTTTGGCAAACTCTAGCCTCAGGGTCTGTGGGTTCTCGGGATCAAAGCGAATACCCTACACCGGAAGGAAAGGAAGGGAAGGGAAAGACTTTACTCTGTAGGACCCAGACTGTCTACTACGATGGGTACAGAAGGGCCCCCAGAATGACCTGCCTGACTCTCACCCACACGGGCCAAGACAGCACAGGCAAAGACTCTTCTTCAGGGCGGCTGGGAAATAAGGTATGTCTGTGGGCCCTTTTCCTTGGGTGTGAAGTGGGGAAAGGTTAGCAGAAGACAGAACAGTGACACTGGAGGTCTGTGGGCCAGAGAAAGACATGTCCTTCATCTACTCACATTCAATGCATTCTTGGCGGCTTCTGCTCCTGCCCGGCTGTCAAAGATCACAAAACCAACAGGCTAGTAGGAAAAAGAGAGAACACCCTTGCATCTCTACCAACATTCTATCTCCCCGTCCAAAAAAAAAAAAAAGCAGCTCTTGCCTTTCTTTCTTATGTTCAGCTGGAAAAGAAGATTCTTGTACACCAAAAGTCTCCCACCCAGGTACCACATTGCAGGAAATGATGCCAATAGAGCTTTATCCTACTGCAATAAGCATCACCTGTTCAGTAGCCTTTTCCTTTTTTTGAATGCATGAAGGTAATTAAAAGTAAGTTCCAGTGTTTTCTCCAGGAAAAAAGGGGACTCCAATATATCAAGTATAAGGGGCAACAGGCTGAAACTTCTCTAATTTCATTTTGCCAAAGTTCAGTCCAGACCCTAAATGGTTTCTGGCATCGGGAGCCAGAGCCCAGCCACCACTACTATGCTCCTCAGCTTTGGACCAGGCTGTGGCTTCTCAAGAACCAAAGAGGGAGGACTAGGAGCTGACTGGTAAGAGGGGACCTGTGACAGCAGCTGTTTTGTCAGCCCAGGACAGAAACAGGATGACAGGGAACAAGTCTCAGCTGCTGAATGCCTCAAGAGTGAGGAAAAGGCAACAGGCTTAGTTCCAAGCTCAGCAGTTGGTCTGGGCTAGAAGAAAAACCTTGGAGAGAAATTACCTGTCTTGACGTGAGCTTGATCAGGGACCCTTCATACCCCTGCAAAGAGAGGTGCTCATTAAAGGGGAAGATTAGAGCCTTTGCTGTGCTGTCCCAGCCACCCCCCTCCACATCACCCCACCTTTCCCCAGTGCTTGCCTGTGTCATTCTCGCACTTTTCGCCCCTCCTCCCCCCACAGTCGACCCACTATGACCTCCACCACTGCTGGGCGCTCTCCACCCTGTGTTCTCTATCACATGCTCTAACACATGGGTGGGCATCACGCGGTAGCAGTCATCATTTCATGCATAAACTCTCATTTGCTCTGATAGCTTATAATCCAGATGCAGAGACCTTACCTTTTTAAGTTTTCTCATCTGCAAAAAGAAAAGGCTACACTGAATCTCAAAGATTACTTATATGGCAAAATCTACTGAGATCCTCTATGCCTTCTCTTTACAGATGAGGAAACAAGAGGCTCGGACAGGCTAAGCAATCAACAGACAGGAAGCAAAGTGTGAATTAGCAGAACTAGGACAGAGAGCCAGGTCTGCAATCATAGTTTCAGATACACTGCCCTACGTCCTCCTGCTGCCCAATCCAGATCAGAGATTCATTCATGATGCTTCTCCTCTGTCCTAGGCTCCGCCCGTGGGTGGCTGGGCCCAGACTCACCTTGAATGGCCTGAAGAGCAAGTAGAGTTCTCTGGGTTTAATGTCCACAGGGAGGCCACTGACAAACAGTGTCCGGACCTGGGGACAGAGACCACAGTGGTCAGAGGCAGGCTGACAGAGGACAGGGATGATGGCCCTTCCTGAATTGAGGAAGGAACTGGAATCTTTCCAGAGTTGAGGGAGGAATTCAGTATTTCCTGGGCCTCCTTTAGAGGCTGAAGCAAATGAACACTCAGTTTCCTACCATTTAATTTTTCAAAGCCGTTTCTGTACACTTCCCTTTCTCTAGGTTCATCCTGCAGGTGTCACTCGACAAGCACATGCTGAGCAGCTCTGTGCAAGACTGTCAACTCTTGAATAGCTTCAAGGGGAGCGAGCCCTGTTTAATAAGTGCACAGATCAAGGTCCCCTTTTCAGATCAAGGATCCCTCTGATATGAGGCAAGCTATGCAGTCTTACCCACCAAGTTCATAATGCACAAGTTAAAATGATTATACTTTTCAGCAGCTACCATGTACCCCAGATTGAGAGGCTCTGTCTGGTCTAGGGGAGAGGCAAAGAGGTAAATAGAACATAAGTCCTAGGCCACACCATGGAGGAATTTCAACAGAGGGCTGACCACTTTCTCATCCATCTCCTACTGCTTCTGATATTATATGTAGGCGCTTCAATAGCAGGGAATGTGTTGTATTCTTGCCTCTATGCCTAGCTCCTAGTGTGGTGCAGGTATGAAATGTTTACTGAATAAGGGACCTGGGTAAGAAATCAGAGATGGAACAATTATGCTGGGATTTGAAGAATGAGTAGGATCTTGCTAGCTTCAAGTGAGGTAGATGATGCTATAAGTTACGAGCCATGCCCTCAACATGGTTACAAGTTGGTAGTAAAGCCAGGTCTAAACGCCAGATGTCCATCTTGTGACTCTAGCTAAACCCGATCACCTGAACTGCATGTGAGGTCCACAAGAGGGGTGGCAGATACACTTCCTAATTCACTACCACTAATTAAATGCTGCTGGCATCCAACGCTAAACTAGCAAGCCCAGATCAGCCAATATTCATATTGAGGGAGGGAAGACTTTCCATAGTTTAGATTCATTAAAAATCCATTTTGAAACTGTGGCTTCCTGATAGTGAAAAAATCCAAATGAGTGGAGATTCCCACCACAGATGCCTCCTCCTCTGAGCTGCATCTCATACCACGATGCTAAGCAGAGGTCTTCTCAATTCATCACTGCCAGTTTAAGAAAAAGTTCTCATGCCTCCATCTACCCCACCATGTGGCCATTCTTGAAAGCATTTAGATACCCTAGAGTTGGCTACATCCCCTTCTCCAAAGGCACAAGAACTCTCTTTGTGCTCTAGTGATGGCCTGTTGAATCTAAGCAACAGCTTTTTTAGAGACACTGGCTTGAATGAGGAACCTGGAGCAGCCAAGCAATGTTACACCCAACACACAGACAGACATACACACACAGACACAGACACACACAGACACACACACACACACACACACACTCACATACCTAACAACAGAACCAGCAATGACAAAGGAAACCAGCATTGATAGCTGCTGGTAACTGTGTCCCCACCCCCAGTCCCAAAAGAATAATTCCCAGCCCATAGCTGATAAAAAATGGGTAAGGACAAGCTTCTTCTCTCACGTGAGTTTTTACCAAAAAGGATACCCTTGCCATTTAGGACGCATCTTCCCACTTTAGCCATGTCTTCCCTAACCAGACACGCCTCTGCTCCCAGGCGTGGGGTGAAGGTTCTGTACACGTCACAGCCCCTGGCAGCTCTGCATCCCTGTATACACAGCTCTGCTCCCAGCCTGGTACAAATTGGACAGTGAGGCTCCAGGGCAGGCTTAACTGAGCTTCTGGATGCCAAAGGGCCATCAACCTCTACAACCTCTGCCCTTCGATGGAAAGGCCTCTAATTTCCATGTAAATTCCCAATGGAAGTGACTCACTCAGGTCACACAGCTTTTCTTTAAAGGCAGCAGATCTGAGACTCAAAGCCCATGTTTTCTGACTAGTCATCTGGTCTGGTAGAAACAATACTTGCTTCTGGGTGCCAGGACTTGGGCACCCAGCCCACTCCCAGAGAATGGGCTGAAAGAGTGCAAGCCAGCCAGTTCCCTGCTGGGTAGACCTGGATCACTACTTCTTCCCTGGGATGACGGGACGTGGTCTGGGGTCAAAGACGCAGAGCCCGAGCTGCCCCACAGAAAGCTCTGCCTCAGTTCTCCCCAGGGACCACCCATTTTACCCGTGCTAATTTTAAACTCTTCCTCAAATGGCTCCTTTCTGGCCAGATCTCCCCAGAGGCCCCCTTAAATGGCAAGTTCTCAGCACGAAGCTTCCTGCTTGGGTTGGGGAGGGGAGTATAGGGGATCTTTCCCTCATTCCCAGCTCAGTTCCTTGTTTCCAGCCTTTTCCTCTGGTTTCCTTCTTTTAGGTTTTAAAGTGTTCAAAAGGCCATCCTGTCCCTGGCCACTTCTCAGGAAATAAGTTGAGGCCAAGGCAGTTACGGATTAGGTGGTAGGTCTCTGTCTGCCAAGTCACAGACCCTTTGTTGAAAGCAAAGTTTGGGAGGTTTAAGTCACAGGAAGCCTGACCATCACTACTCCTCCTGGGTTTTACTTGATCATGGCAGATAACGGGCACCCTGCATATCCCCTTGTGCAGATAGGGAAACTGAGGCCTCAGCTTAGGCTAAGACCTAGGTACCCTGACTCAGCTATCTGTTCTACCAGCAATTCATCTGGCTGTCAGGACAGAGGGAGTGGCACTTGGGTGGCTTTGTTAGCCCCAGGGGTGGTTAAAGTGTTGCCATATATCCATTCAGTAGTCAGTCCCTTTCCTAGGTACTTGTTTAGGATGACAGCAAAGCTGGAGTGATGGGGACTGAACAAGAAGAAACTGGCAAACCAGGGTGGAGGGAAGCATGAGCTTAACAGGCTGGTCAGTTACACTTTAAGAGGACTAAATATTCTCTCAAGACAGCTGCCCATGCTGCCCCTCAGCCCACCCCTTTCTCGTTCTTTAACTGAAGGGGACCCATCCTTCAGGGCCTCTATTACCTCACTCCCCTTTCCTTCCTCTAAAGTCCTAGAGGAGCCCTTGGGACTCCCTGCCTTCTATAGTTTCCACCTTCCTAAGCTTACCCCTCACCTGGACTCTTATAAAACCCCAGAGATGGGAGCCAGGTCTCAAAACTTTCCTACCCTCCAAGATGCCTCGACACTTGGATCTCTACCATCTCGACACACCTCGGTCCCTCCAGAGAAACTCCCATCAGAGACAGATGTGGCCCAGTGCAGCAGTGATGCCATAAATGGGAAAGACGATGGGCTTTAGTTAGGCTGCAGTTTGCACTCTAGCTTTAAGCTTGGCTTGGGGAAGATGCTTCCTCTCTCCAAATCTCACTTTCTTTATCTGTACAACATGGATACCATCTACCTCCAGGATGAAGAGTTCACCTTACTCTCTGTCCAGCACATAGGAGGCTCAACAAAGTACATGTTCACTGAAGGCTCCTGTAATCAGTGTTTTACCTGCACAAAAACCTCACCTATCAGGTCTTATGAGCCATTTATTTATAAATGCCCAATGAGGCGTGGTCTGGTCCAGGTCAGTCTAAAACTGGCAACGTGGGTGAGGTGACCTCAGGCGGTCACTGGATTCTTTAGTTTTCCTTTTTCCCGGGGAGTAATGTCCAAAGTGGAAGGCACCGTGGAGATCGGCTAGTTTAACATCCTCATTTTATAGATGAGAAAGCTAGGCTCGGAATAAGAAGATGACAAAGCAAGCTGGTGGCACAGTCGGGATCCTTTGGGGATGGCAGGGGCAGTCACCTCGCCAAAGCCTGGCCAACTAGTCCTGTGTCGCAGGCCGGCATGAGAGACAACTCTTCCCATGCCACTTACTGGTGCCACCTTCTAGCAATAGGGCTCAATATTTATTAAAGAGATGAATTCAGACACGGATTCAGACACCAACAGCTGGTTGATGCCAAGATGGAAAGATCAACCAAAGAACCCATGTCCTGCCTATTCTTATTATAAGAATTCAACACAAAAATGTTTTCAGTATTTAAAGAGGACATAAGGGGTGGTTCCCATAATCCTAGGCTGCTGGAAGTCACTAAACTTGTTTACCTGGCCCTTCTCCTTCCATACACTCACCCTTTTCCCAGAAGTATCCAGACAACCCAAGTGATTATCTCCTTCCTGTCCTGAAACATGGAAAGCAATGACAATCCTTTTTATTTTATTATTTTTTAATTTTTTAGGCAAGGCAACCCTTGGTTGACCTCACAGATTGCAAAGACTTTGTCAGCTTACAATCCCTTATTTTTCTATTTTTTTATGCCTATAGCACTTGGTTTTCCTAGGTGGTCTCCCATTCATGTACTAACCAGGCCCGACCCTTCTTAGCTTCCAAGATCAGATGGGATCGGGCTTGTTCAGGGAAGCAGGACCGTAGACCACAATCCTTTTCAAATGGTTATCTTCAGGGCAAGTATGAGCAGACAGTGCTAGACAGTTGAAAGACACATTTGGAAAGGGGTAGAGCGAGTACTGGGGGAGAAATGAGGAATGGATGGGGAATCCTTAGGAATCAATGAAAGAAGAAACATGTCGAGGAACAGCTCTTCAGATGGAACACACTGAAAGCACCAAATTCAACACGGAAAGGAACTTGGCCAGAGAGGTGTCCCCATACAAGACATCACAGACATGGCTGTGTGGCCTTCATGGCAGTCAGGAGCAGACTCAGCCTTGCTGGACGTCTTAGCCAGAACCAGGCCTACCTAGGAGAACCAAGAGGCCTTTTGGCCAACTGGGTCCCCTGTCCAAGAAGGCTTTGGGGGCTCCTGAGGCATCTTTTCCCTTACACAAGTCCTGCTGCCCATCTCTCCTCTGAAGTTGCTGGGAGAGAGGGGATTGGGGGAGGTCCAGCTCCTTCTGCTAAGTCCACAAGCTATCACTGGTCAGCAGACTTCCTGAAGTTGTCTAAGTCTTTGCTGTGTGTTCCTGGGCTCTTTCCCTCCAGCTGGTAGTAGACCTAGAATGCCTGAGGGTTCCCAACCACCTCTGACTGCTCCACACCTCCTCAACCAAGGAGGTCCCTGAATCTCACCCACAGTGCTCTAGGGGAGGCACAGAGAAGGGCAGCACCTGAGAGGCACAAGAAGAGGTGGTTCCCCACCCTCAGCCTTATTCTTGAGGTCCCTGGAGAAGGAGCCTCTCAACCACACTTTCTAATCCCAGCATGACTGAGGACCCAGGCTCCTGGGACTGCCCAGCCCTTTCCTTCAGGATAGGAAGGGGAAATCTGCAGGCCATCATCCAGGTTTTTCTCCCCACCCTGCAGTCCTCCCCAGCCCAGAGGTAAGAATTCACTGTTTATAAAGAAAAGAGAAGTAGGAAGAAGGGGCTCTGACAAACTAATTCATATCGGTGTCAGTGATGTTCTTCCATCAGATAAACTGAAATCTGTTTAAAGATCTTCAGAAAAAAATGAAATCAAACAAAAGCCTTCAGGAGCAAGGTGACAGTGACACCTAAGGCATCAGCCTCATAGCATAAATTCACTCTTCTGTGGGAAAGGATTCCAAGCAGGATACTGATCAACCTTTTCTATCAGCCCAAGGGGATACCTCTCTTGGTTCTGGGCACTCTCAGAGTAGACCTGCCCCCAAGCCAGGCCAGCTCCCTCAATAGTAGGTGCTCAGAGGTCTCCTTCCTCCCCAGGGCACACACAGGGCCCAGCTCAAGAGGGTCCTGTAGTAATTAAGGGAAGGAGACTGGCAGAGAAGCGAGAGGGGTGGGTTTTCTGCACAGAGGAAAACAGCCTAGCAAAGCCTCTGTGTAGAACAGGACTGGGGCACAGGGTCAGTGGGGGCTACAAGGCCTTCTCCCCCAGTAAAGAGGACCCCACACTCAGCTGGAGGCCAGGCTGGGATCTGGCCACTCTGCCCTCATCAGGTGTGTGTCTTCCTCTGCAAGCGGAGGGACAGGCCTGATGCTGAGGGCTCTGCAGCTCCAATTCGTCCCAATCTTTTGATGCTAAAGACCTTTTTTGCACAGGGCATTAAACACTCAGCTTCTGAGTTATGGGCAGCAGCAGAGTATTAAGGCTGAGGACGACAGGATCCATAAGTACCAGCTCTTATCAGAAATGGAAAGGGTAAACACTGCTTTCAAACACAGTGGTATGTCCGTGGCTACAAAACCCTCTTATCCCTTAACTCTGAAGGACAACTACAGCCTTTTTCAGCCCCCCAGCCTGGTAATGTTTATGAGAGCAGCCTGAATTCAAGGTTCCCCTGATTGGAGGATGGACTTTTCTCCACAAAGGATGCTAAGGCAGAAAAAACATTAAGGCCACTCCCCACCATTCCCCCCACCCACTCTCATATAAATCCTTCGCCCCTAGAAAACAGACTCCTGCCCTCTAGGCAAATCCCTGCCTCACAGGGCTGGGACCCAGGGGAAGATACCCTGCAGAAACTTGACTCCAGGCAAGAGAAACATCCTACCAAAGAGATACACACGATATTTGAAAATTGATTCTTTGCAGCAATCCCTCAGCCTCTCTGAAAGTCAGAATTCAGTTTGGAAAGGAAAAAACCGTTTCAACTTTCCACTCCATCAAAATGTTCAAGCAATGCGCTTGCTTCAAATCCCCGCCTAGTGGCTGCTTAGCGTGAGCTCTCCTGGTGTCATCTGGATGGAAAACACCACTTGGAGAAGGGGTGGGGGTGGGGGGGTTCCAAAAAGGGAAAAACAAGCCTCTCATAAGCCCCTCCCACATCCTTCCCCAGCTCCCAGCCCTCAGCAGCAATCAAAATGCAGAATATTTGAGCTGGAAGAAATCTTATTTTTAGATGAGGAAACCAAGGCCCCAGGTTCCAGGGAGTTGCTCGTGGTCACTGAGCATGTCAGAAAAAGCCCCAGTGTCCCCAGGTGCTCATGAGTCAAAGGTCTTTTGCAGACCACGATTTCACACCACTAACCTACTCAGACCCCAGTGAGGTCAGCCTTATAGACAGTGAGGAACAAGGAGGTGGACTTCAGCTTCTGAGCTAAGAGAGTAGATCCCATGGTTAGTTCGAAACAGAGTTAGTTATAAGAGGTCAAAAGGAAGATTGACAGACTGACCGACTGCCAACTCCCAGCAACTGAGTATAGCCTCGTGCCCCACTGACTGAGGGGTGGGGAGAGCACAGCCTAGAGCATGGCCCCTCACACACCTTGGACAGGCAAGCTGGGCACATGTAGCCCCAGGAAGCCTGAGCCCAGGCCCCACCCCCCACCAGCCAGACCATGGGGGTTTATGAGATGCAGCCTGCATTATATACAGCTTATGCCTTTCCTGATGAAAAGATACTGAAGATCCTTTTTGAACTTGTACCAGCAGCCATCATCATACCTAGCTCTGCTCTGATTTCTCCAAGGGAAAGAGACCCCATTAAGAACCAAGACAGGGGACTCAGGCACAGCTTCCTGTTCAGCCAACACCTGCTGCTCAGAAATGGACACAAATGAAAAAGAGCCTCAAACCAATTGTAAGGGAGCTTAGCTTGAAGTCCCAGCCCTGCCACCAGCCAGGCAGGTAGCTTCATGGCTTTCCTTCGCTGCCTCAGCAATAAAGGAGGGGTGGACTTAGGGTCCTTCACGCTCCACCTTCTAAGATACCAGGGAAGCAGGAGAAGATGGAGGAGAAGACCCTCCATCTGCTCAGAGTTTAAACACTTTCCCTCTGCCCACGAGAAGACAAAGTGGTGAAGAGGAGGACAGAGAACGAGAGGGTGCGACAGCAGAAGTCAGAAGCCAGGCCCTGAGCCAAGCTGGGCCTGAGGGTTTGAGGAGGGTCTCTGCTGGGACAATACTGGGTTTGCCAAACAAAAAGCTCAGAGCAGTCTCACCCTCTCTCCTCCTGTGCAGGGATCTCAGAGGCCAGGGTTTTCCCTTTTGTGTATGTATGCAGGGGGTGAGATGGGTGCTGGGTTCTGCCTAAGTCTTAGGCTTAGCACTAGCAGGTCACTCTGACCCTTCCCAGGGGGAAAAAGTCCCTCTGAGTGAGGTCACTTGACGAGAGGTGGATGGAATGCGGCGACATGGCCCACAGACGCCGGACTTATAAGGGCTGAACAAGGGCACAGGGAAAATGAGCAAGCGGATACAGCCAGTGGATGCGAACCTAGCTGCACAGGCTCCCAGAACCCCGGGCTTCCCTTGCTTCCTCCAAGGAGCTCAGGGCTACTCAGCCCCCAGGCCAGGACTCCACCCAGCTTCCCTTCAGGAAGCCCCCACCTACGACACCAACAAGGACATCACAGTCTGACCCAGTGTGAAGTCTCAGGCTTAGGGTCCGTTCCAGCGTTTTGTCTGCCCCTGATAATTCCAGCCTCAAATCACATATTATCAGGCTTGGCTCTCAGGCCCCATGTGGGCAGCATTTTGTGGTCTCCAGTTCTTTCACAGTTACCATTGGCAAGTGAACCTGGAAGTCCTTTGATGTGACAGGCAGAGCAGTACTAGCCCATTTTACAGATGAGAAAACTAGCTCAGGGATTAGGTGCCCGGCCAGCCAATGGCAGAACTGTGGGTCAAGTTCAAGTTGCCTGGGAAGTTGGGCCTCTTCTCCTTTGGCCTGTAACGTGTTCAAGAGTTTTGACTGTGTGTGTGTGTGTATGTGTAGGGGGTGGGGAACCAGGCTGGGGTGATAAAAAGTTCTCTAAAGGAAGGGACAGGAATGGCAGGTGTAAAGTGCTCAAATAAGAGGGCTTCGGACTCCACAATCCAAGTTACTTCTAGCCCAGGTTCAGACTTACCACCTTGGAAACACACCTGGCCTGCTGTGCACATGGGCCTATACCTCATTTAGGAGACCAAACCAAATAGCATGAACTGTGCTATGCAGACTTGGTATTGTGGCCAGGCACCTGCTTTCCATTTGGGTCCAGGGACCAAGGCTTTCAGAGGCAATTCAGAATGGCAGGCTCACGGGGCCCACAGCATGGAGGCCTCCCAGGTGAGCTTCCCTTCCCTTTTGTGCTACCCACCTTCCATCCTTCCTGGTGCTGTGTGGTCAGCCAATGAAGATCTACTGCCTCTCCCTGTTCCTAGCAAGGGTCGCAGTTGTCACCACTGCCACATACCACCCCAAAGATTCAAAGCGTTGCCCTAGGATAATGCTTACGTCCCTCCTCCAGCTCCAAAATCAATGCCTCCAATCCTTAAACCACGTGATATTATTCCAGTGTGAACAGACCGCACTGGGAACACACAGCACTGAGCCCAACACTCCTGCCCGCCACCCGACTAAGGCAGATGATGCCTGACAAGAGATATTTCTGCACGTAACACTCCTGTTGGGAGAGGGTTTCTGTTCAGAGAAGGAAGCTGTTTCCAGGACACTGCATTCTGGTCTGGAACTTCCTTGTCACAAATACATTAGGATCCCTCCATCACAAGCTGTGCTTGGGTATGGCTACAACTATACACCAAGAACAAGGACCAGTCTGGGCAGAAGTTCTTCACAGTCCTCACAGTGACAAAGGCTTTCAAAAATGGTCTCACGTCCTATTCCAGTAACCTCTCTTGCATCGCCCCCCCTTCCCCTGAGTGAAAGCTCAAGACCCATTTGGTGAAGGAGAGGTTGGCCCTTCCCAAGGAGCTAGGTACTGCAGACATTTATCCTATGCCTGGTCTAGGTCAGGCCCTGCCCTTTCTCCCTGAGAGTCCAAGTCTTGCTCAGAACTATACAGCCTTGATGACTTGTGACAGCCAAGAGCTTCTGCTCAGTCATCCATAAATGACTATAGGCTATGGCAGATGAGTCTAGGCAGACCCTCCCACTACACCCATCCCCTGCTATACTCCAGAGGCCCCCAGCACAGATGGAGCCACCAGTGGACCCTTTAGGAAAGTAGGCCCCAATGATATTGCCACCTGTCTAGCCTTGCACACCTCAGAGGCAACCGTATTCTTTCTATCTAAGGATGGAGGAGGAAGCAGCAGAAAGCAAGGAGGCTGTGCTGGTCCCTGGGCAGGCAGTAGACAGGGTTCTGGCATATGAAGCTTCGCAGGTTGCCTGCAGTTCCCGCCTCACAGCAGCATGTTTTCTGAAGTACAGTGATGGGCTCTGCCCTACCATCTCACAGCACTGCCGGGGCGTGAGCACCCTTCTGAGGCAGCCACAGTCAGGGGATGGCAGAGGAATTCTAGCACTCTCATTCAGCTCTGGATAACCAGAGGCGGCTGGCCTTGGACCAAGCGCTCAGCCTTCAGGGCAGGTAGGACAGACTCCTCCTCTCCTCCACCTCTCAGGATTATCTGGAGGCCCAGGAGGATAAATGGGTGGAAAGCATGAGAGCAAAGCCTCAATATTCTGCAAGTTCATGTCTTGCCTTTCTTTACTAGCAGAAGTCACCGGCCCCCTGCTGGAAATGGCGATGAGAAGAATGTCCAAATGTTGAATGAGATTGATTGACTGATTGATTGACTGATTTAGGCGAGGCATCCCTTGGTTGACCTCACAGATTGCAAGGACCTTGTCAGCTTACAATCCCTTATTTTTTTTTTATTTTTTACGCCTTACAGCACCTGGTCTTCCTAGGGGGTCTCCCATCCAAGTACTAACCAGGCCTGACGCTGCTTAGCTCCTGAGATCAGATGGGATTGGGCTTGTTCAGGGTAGCATGGCCGTAGACTTGAATGAGATTTAGAAACTGGTTCTTAACTGGGGCAAACTACTCAGGTTGTCCATGTACAAGGAAGGAAGAGATAAGGAGACTCAAGAGAATGGTCCCCCAAAATGACAGAGTCATTTTAGAGTAAGTGTTAATTTCTTTAGTTAAGATGCCCAAAACAGCAGCGTACCAATGGGTGTGTGAAGGCAGTCAGTCAGCCCTGACACAGGCAACAAGGGGGCATATTGTCTGTAGGGAACTGAAAAATAATAAAAACTGATTTGGTCTGGTTTTTATTATCACAAGATCTAAACAATGTCTGTGATAAAATGCTCCTCCTGTAGAGGCTGACAGCTCCTTTCACCTAGTCCTAGGATGCTACCAACCCAAAGAGAACTAGCCTGAGGCCAGTCTCTGGGCCTCTATTGGGACCCTGGCATCACCCAAACCTCAGGCCTCAAAAACTTTAGTTGCAGGACCTTTTTCTCTCCCTGCCCCTAAGTCTCACCGAAAACTCTAATCTAAAACAGAATAGCAGGTATAGTGTGGTAAAGAGCAAACTCTGGGTTCAAATCCCAATTTACCCACTCATTAGCTGCATGAAAGTTATCTAACCTCTGTGTCTGTTCCTCATTTATGAAATGGTGATGATGATGTTAAGTACTTCATAGTGCTGCTGTGAGAGTTAAAGGGGTTCAAACGATAAAGTGCTTACAACAATGCCTGTTATAACTACTATATATGGATTTACTATTATTAGGACAGCCTCTCCCATAGGTTATTTGAGCAGTGGGAACACCTCCACAACAACATTCAGGAAGAAGAGGAGCCTGACCTACCAGAATCTGCTTGGATCCATCTGCTTGGGCCGTTTCCAGGTAAAAGCCCAGAAACATAGATGCTCCCTACACACACACACACACACACACACACACCGCATGCGCACACACACACACTCGCCTGCAGACAGAGCACCAACAAGTCCTAGATTCTGTCAAACGCTTTGAAAGGCAGAGAAAAGAAAAGGGGAGATGCTTAAGTTGCATGCTGGACCCCAGAATTCCTTCACACTCATCTAGAGTGCTAATCCTAGCCCATCCTGCCAGGGTCCAAGGACCTGGCTGATTTCTCAGAGACCCCTAGAGGACACATGATGGACCCAGGGGTTCCAGACCTGCAAGGAGTCACCCTGGCTCAGTTATAGTGAATGCAATGGACAAGCAAAGATGGAGGTGGGAAGGCAGCATGGGACTAAGATCCTCAGTTCAAGCTGTCACCGCCTTAGTACCATTAATCCCTGCCTTTCTATAGTTTACCATTAAGGTGACATGAAAACTTATTTAAGTCTTAGAAAATCAAACACCCGGACCCCAAGATTCCAAATACCACCCTCCCTTCAGAGGACCTCAAATGAATAATTACTGTAACTTAGTATTACCTTGTATTATAAAAGTAAAGTCTCCATTTTCAAAATAGAATGTTTCAAACCACAAGTACCCCCCCCACCCCCCGAAACACTATAACTATCTAGCCTTCTCTCAAGAATCACTAAGACAGGACATGCTTGTGTCTGGTGTTGAGCAGCATGGGAGGTAAGCCTGCCCTGAGCAAGGTTCACGTGCTGTATGTATTACTTCACCTTGTGGAGCTTGGCCACCAGCCATGACCCACCTGGGGTAGAGTATATCCTCTAGACTGAAACGGACACTTACTTCTTTTCCTGTAGACCCTCCCCTTAACTCCTCATCGCCCTCCTTAGTTTTCAAAGGTATCAAAGCTTCTAATGCATCTCTTTCTCAAGTGGCAAAAAAATGCCAATTTCCCCCCCAGCCTGCATGATCTCAGGCTCTTCATAATGTGCCCCCCAATAATGCTGCAACATAGCAAACTCCTGGCAGTCAGCCAAATAAGCCATGTGGTTCCACTATCGACTCCCACTTTTAAATACGCTATTCCTTCTTCTTGGAATGCCTTTCCCAAACTCCCACAGGTCTAACAACTTTCTACTCAGCCACATCTAAGGCAGGGCTGACCTCTAACTTCTCAGTGGCACCACTGTTATCACTTGCTGATATCCCCTTATTTTATCTGCTATTGCTTTTGACATACCATCACTTCCTGGCAAGTCCTTCTCACCTCCCAGTCTTGTGATCTTTCACCTGTATCTATGACCCTAGTCCAGAAAAGGAACCTAATGCCTATGATATGGATGAAGCCCAGTGGTAGGGTGGGCAAGCAGGAGTCAAGGCTATACAGAGCAGATGTCAAGAGTCAAGGCTATACAAGGAGGAATAGCCTCACTGAAACCCCTCCTGGAACCTTGAAAATACACCTTTCTCCAGTGACCTAACACCTTTAGGAAGTGAGGTCTATGACAGACAAGTAGGATTCCTTGGTTTTCTAGAGTAGCTTTAGTTAATCTCTAGTAGTCAACTGGGAAGAGCCAGCCTAGGTCAGCCATGTGAATAAACTACCCCTGCTAATGCAGATTTTCCCAAGGGTGGTGGCTCCTAGGGGTTGCAGACCGCCTAGGGGGCATTTAAGCTAAAGAGAAGAAGTCCCGTTCCAGCTCAAACCACCAATCCAAGATGGAACCCCGGCAAGAGAGCTCTTGTCCCACTGTCCAGAAGGGTAGTGGCGGGGGGACAATCTTTGCATTTACCTGACCGGACCAGACACTGGGCTTCAGGAGATCCCCAGAGCCCTCAGTTTTAGACCCGTAAACATGAACCCAGGCCCCTTCACCAGCACCAGTTGCACTGACCCTCTGAATCGCTATAGTGCTGTGGCCACCTCCATCTCCAAGGAGTATCAGGGATCCCACTTCTTGAGGATTCTGCCCTTTCTTTCAGAAAAGGCACTTCGACAAAAGTGCCCAATACCCGAAATGTCTTCTCCAAGACTTTTTAGCCAGGCCGCATGGTTCACTCTTCCCACTTCAAAGCAGTGAGTCTGAGGGTTAGCCCAGCCTCTTGGGTGGTGTGAGGTCCCTGCTTGAATCAACTCTCTAGCAGAAGTGGCTTTCTGGGTCCTTGCCCAGCTTTATAGGTGATAGCTTCCCTCCCCCAATTTCAGGCCACAGAAGGCCAAGCAGAGACTCCACACACACCAGCAGCCCTGTCACCCTCCCCTAACTCTCAGGGGGAGATTCTGAACGACCAAGTAGAGTCAGGATTGGGTTAAGGTCCCTAAAGCCAAGGACCCATAGGCATCAAGGTTCAAGGAGGACAAGACCTTCAGGAGCCAAAGCAACCCCACCACACTAGAGCCTGTACCACACTAGTGGACAGATGTCAGGCCCTCCTTGTAACCCTTGGGTGAAGAGTTGTGTATTCCTCCCTTCCTCCCCCAGACAACAGTGAGATCTAGACCTAGATTCTCAAGATGTCATGCCATTGGTGGACTGGGGCTGGCAGCAGGCCTCTGAATTGCTAAGAGTGGGAGCTGGCAGTGTGACCCTCCCACCATCCCTCCCACAGTGAGAGCCCAGCCCAGCAGTGGGCCTTTGCCGCCATTCTGCACCAAACCTAGAGCACGGCCTGCCAGAGGCACTCCACTGGAATGGAGGGAGGTAGCAACACCAGTCCTCACCAGGGGCTCTGCGGTTTCTCCCCCAGACCAAGGGGAAGGGAGCTCAGGGTGGATAACTAGTACTTGGTTTCCTGGGCAAGAGGATGCTCCGGTGCGGCAGGAAGGGTCTCTTAGGCCTGGAGTGACACAGCAGAGGCCAGAGGCCCTTCGAGGGAGCCTTGAATCCTCTCCCCTTTCCATACCAGTTTTCGTCTCTGCCAGCCCAGCTCCTGGTCTCTAGTCAATGATAGCTAGCTATATCCACCACTTCTCCCCACACATACTCCCCGACTTCGCCATCCCATTAACCACCCAGCTGCTGGTGATTTCATGAAGCCGCCTCATACTCCCACCTCTAAGCATATGCCCAGTGGACAAGATAATGTCGCCTCTCCTTGCAGAATCCCATCTAGGCCAGCTTTGGGGTCCTGGCTTGACCGCCAGGACAAAACCGAAGAGAGGAAAACCGGGAAGTGTCTTTAGGCATCTCCTTCCTAACTCTAATTAATTGCCGCTGACCTCTTTGCCAAAGCCCAGATTCTGGGGCTGTGAGGGGAGCCTGTCCACCCACCATGACTACAGTTCTAGTGAACCAAGGATGCCGGGAGGCTGGCCCGGGCCTCCAAGGTCACGGGGAGGGGTCAGGGTGGAAAGGGCAAGAGACCGAGGGTGCCGCCCGCCCGCCGTGCTAATCCCGCTCAGTTCCTTCCAGCAGACGCGGGAGTCCCGGCCATGCGCGAGGAGCGCCTGGGAAGAGGGCAGCGAGCCGGGCCGAGAGGGCAGCAGGCGTGGGGCGGCCACGGCGCCTCTTGCCCACCACGGGACGCACGGACGGCTGCCGGCGCGCGGCCCGCCCCGAGCCGGGGAGGGCGGGGAGACAATGCCCGCCCGGCGGGGCAGTCCAGGCCGCACGCCCCCGCCCGCCGGACACGGGCTACTCCTCCCCGGCCGAAGGGCAGCGGCGGGAAGGCGCCGGGAGCGATGGCCAGACTGGCCCCGCGCGCCCTCTCCCCCGCCCACCTCCGCGTGCACTTCACCCGACAAGTCCCGGGGCCGCAGACCCACCTCCTCCTCCAGGGTGCCGCCGGAGCCCGAGCCCGTGCCGGTGCTGGTGCTGTGCTCGTCGTCCGGCTTCAGGTTGCTCATGGTGCGGGGGCCAGGGTGGGGATGGCGAGGAAGGAACGCGGAGGGGGCGAGCGGCGCCGGCCCGGCGAGGTGGGAGAGGGGCGCGGTGAGCGGTGCGCTCAGGGGTGCGAGGCGGGGTGGCGGTGGGGGCGCGCGGGGTGGTGAAGGGCGGCCGCCGCGTCGGGCTGGGGTCACATCAAGTTTGGCGGGTGCGGGAGGCGGGGAGGGGGTGCGGCGGGGGAGGCACTAGGAACCGGAGCCGAGCCGGAGCGGCCGCCGCCTCCGCCTTTTCACTGCGACCGCCGAGTGTGCCCGCGGCGGCGGCGGCGGCGGGGGGCGGGCGCCGGGGGAGGGGGCGGGCGCCGGGCGGTGGCGGGGGGCGGGGGCCGGAACCGGCCTCAGCTGGGGCCCGGCCAGCCCCCCGCCCTCTTCGCAGTCTCCGGGGGAACGCGCAGCCAATCCCCGCCGCCCACTGCGGGCTCGCCCCGGCCCGGGCCGCGGCGCGCCAGCCCCCGGCGGGGCTTTTTCCCTTCTCTCCCTCGTCTCTCTCCCTCTCTCCTCTTTCCCCTTTCCCTTTCTCGATACAAGTTTTTAAACTTTGATGAACTCGCCCAGAGAACTTTCTTAAAGGGGCCGCGCGCACCGCGCAGTCCCAGCCCGCGGGAAGTGGAGCTGGGTGCTCGGCACCCCGCGCCCCCACGTCTCTCGGCATCCCTGCCCGGCGACCCCACACGAGAGGCTCCTGGGTCGTCGGCTTTGGGAAGTAGGCTCCCCTTGTACTCTGATCTGAGGTTATAGGATCCGGCGCACTCATTTCACGCCCAGTTCCAGCCTTCGAGAACTGGTCCGCGCTCTCCTCCCTCCCCTGAGCAGAGGCTGTTGGGGTGCGGAGGGTAGGTGTGGACACCTGGGCTTTGGCCACGGCTGGGCGCCGTTTTGCTGCGTGACCTTGAGGAAATCACTTCCCCTCTCTGGCCTCAGGCTTCCAGCTCCAGAGGGTGGGACTTAGATCTCAAGCTCCCTTCCCGCTCCCAGTCACTGAATAGGACTCAGGGCGGCGATACGAGTCTTGGGGACCCAAATGGTTATTAGCCCTAGGAGAGAGTACCTCGAATGACCGAGAAGATTTCATTTGCCCTCTCCTCCTCCTCCCTCCCAACCCACTAGTTTTTGGCTCTTCACTACCCTTGGCTTAAATGCCCGCCCCCACACACACACCTTTTCCTCTCCCATTCAGAGCCCGAAGGCAGAGGGAGGAGAGACCAGCCTCGAGGCTCGGGAGGGGCGTAGTGACTCCCCTCTGAGGGTCTCAAGGGCGCGGCCCTCGGGTCGGTTTCCCTCTGACTTTTGAAAGCCCTCGGGTTGCGCTTGAAGCTCAGCAGCCATGAGCCCGGCAGAGCTGCCCCCAAATGGGTCACCTCCCCTGCGCTCCTGCCTCCGAACCTGAGCTGCAGTCCTCCAGCCAGATGCGCGGTCCAGACTAGGGCAGACCCGCGGGACCCTGGCCAGGATCAGGCGTCGCCGGATGTGATCTGCGTCCTCGTACCTAGTTTCTGTTCTGACTTTCCCCACCAAACCAGGTCATCGCACCTGAATTTAAAAGTTGGAAGCCACGCGCAGCATCAGTGTAGTGGGAGAAGTTGGGTTTGCAATCAAACCAGTTAGGATCTCAGGCCTAGGAGGAATGATTCGACTCTTCGGAGCCTCAGTGCGAAGACCTGCTAAATAGGGCTAGCACTACCATACAGGAGTATCGAGTGTGGAAGTATACAACGTTCCAGATTTAGTCTCCCCAACAAATTATAATCTCCTCCTTATCCTGCCATTTCACAGATGAGTAAATTAAGGCCTAGATAGAGGCAGTCTTTCCCAAGGACATATTCTTTCATTCAGCAAATGATTGTTGAGTACCTGCTGTGTGCTGGTGGCAAGGCCAGAAGCACTCTGGTTTCCCACCACCTCCATTGCCAGCACTTGGTTCAGGCCTCAGTAGGAGAGAAACTGCCTCCTTTAGGAATCACTGCCATTCCATCAGAGGTGCTTCACTTCACCCAAAGCTTTTAGGTACTTCAGGCTCTGGCAACTCCAGATATCCCAACCATTCTTTATAGGCCTCCTTTTGGCATTATCTCCCCTGCTCCCTTCCCTAGATCTTCCCACCAGACATATCACCAACTTTGGCCCAGCACTATTCTTCCTCTTCTTTCTTTCCTTCTCTTTTTTCTTGCCCTTTTCTCCCTGACATATCAATCCATATCCTCCCTTCCCTCAAATTCCTGCTTCAGCCCAATTTTTTCCAAGAAGAGCCAGGTCAGTTTCCTAAAAAAACTAAAGTATCCTCTAGAAGTCAGAATTTTTCAAAAAGTAAAGGAGTCTCATCTTGCCCTTCAGGTCTCCACTTTATAGAGGAGGAAGCTGAGGCCTTAAAAGGTGACGAATGACACCAGGTCTACAATTGATCCCCATCACTATATTTTTCCATGACATGAAGCTGATTATCTTTAATTAACATTTATTACTTTTCTGATAATAGTAGCAATCCATGTACATAGTTGAATAGTTGTAAGCTATAAAATAGTTTAGAAAACAATCTGCTATGTAGGGAGTAAGAGTATTAATATTTCTTTCTAGTCTTTTTGTCTGTGCATATTTTAAAAAACAAAATTGTAGTCTTTGCTGAACATACAGTTTCGATACTTCTTTTTTCTTAAATTTATCATGACCATTTCTTTGTAAATTCTCCAGACATAATTTTTTAATGATTGCTTATCTCCCACTGGATGTGCCATAATTTAACTTATCTCTTGTTGTTAGACATTTGCATTATTTCCAGTTTTATTCTTTTTTGCCTTCATAAGAAACACCTATACACGTATTCTTAGTGCCTCAGAAAGCTTCCTACATGTGCGACCAGCTTTTAGGCACTTTGGAGGCGGCAACTGTCATTCCTCCTTGTATCCTCCACAACCCCTGAAATGGAAGAATCTCTGACTCTAGAGGAATTTGGAGATTATATAAATGGAAAGCTCCCGCCCAGCCGGCCGTGAGTACCCAATGATGCCACCAACTTGGGGGTTGAGGCAAATGGGGCTAGAGAGAGGAGTTTAGGGTATACAACTCTGGCAGGCTGCCCGGAGGGTGAGAACTTTTAATTTGGTCTTCCCAAACTGTGACCTAGTAGTCCAGCCTCTTTCAAATGATGCTTCCCATCACCTCTGAGCTTCTCACATTTCTATTTCCTTTGCCTGGAACTGCCCCACTTCCCCCAGTTCCTGATCTTCCCACACCCACTCCTTACTCCCCTCCACGGATGCTCTCAGAGTGCCTTCTCTGTGTCCTCTCGAGTCTGGGAATGCCTTGTCTTACCGTCTCACCTACCAGATGGGAAAATCTCTGATTCTGAGAAGTATCCACAACTCCTGCTAAGTGAATACAGACTCACTGCTCAATCTCTATAGCCTCCAGCAGAGTGCTTTATGAATAATGGGCATTTGCAGTAGGTGTTCAATAAACCTTTGCTGTGATACCGAGCCATTCCTGGGGCCTCTAGGTTATCTGGGGGCA
Organism: Pteropus medius; assembly: GCF_902729225.1. Classification (NCBI taxonomy): domain Eukaryota; kingdom Metazoa; phylum Chordata; class Mammalia; order Chiroptera; family Pteropodidae; genus Pteropus; species Pteropus medius. Next base: position 13,368,574 of record NW_024342473.1, on the reverse strand, counting down.
TGTGGCTCTTTCTCTTTGATTTACTGTACATACATTATCCTTTGGTATTTCATCTTAGGGGAGGGAAAAGAGTCAAATGGCCTTACTCCTGAGAAATGCTGTCCTGGGACCCACCTGGCATTCTAAGGGTGTGCCTGGCTACTTTAGGGCAGCCTACCTTTCTAACCCCAGCTACTCCACCATCAGGAAACCCTGTGCAATAAGGAGGCAGATAGAGAAAGTGACCTTGAGACCCAAAGGCTGGGGTGTAGCTGAGTTATATTTTCTTGGCACTTGTAGATTTAAGCTCCACTGAGTACAAGAGGTCTCAGGAAGAAAAGAGCGCAGGATGTTAGCTAGTATTTATAAAGAACCTATGCTTGCCTGCCCAGGTAGTTAATATGCAGCCTCACACTATCCTCCCATTGTTCCTGCTATCCCTAGTTATAGATTAGAAAACTGAGGCCCAGAATTATTAGGGGAACTCGCCTTGGGACTAGTGGATAGCATGGATGGTAGGAAAAGCATGAAATAGCCCTATGATGGGATTCAGATTCTGTGACCTTGGGGGACCTACCAAATAAGGGTCAGTGAGTTCATCTGTAAAATGGGAATACTAGTGCCCAACTTCAAGGATGTGTCATGTAAGATAAATAAGAGCTCATGGTAAGCTCTCGGTGGTTGTGATTATTGCCCTTGATCCTACTGCTAATTTGAAGGTCACAGTCAGAGTGGTACAAGTCAGGGTCAGAGACTGGGTCATTTCAGCCCAAAGTTTCTGAGCTCTCTCCTTCTCTTGCCTTCTTTACTCTGGGCCACATAGTTACTCAGGTTCAAATCCAAAGCAAACAGTATTTCAAAAAAAACTGCCAGAGGACCTGGGTTTGAGTTTAGATGACCGTGGCAATCTGAGTGATCAGACGCAAGTAGTTTAATCTCTCTATGGCTTTGTATTCTCATGGTAAAACTAGAGGTGCCTTTCAAGCTCTCATGAGTGTTATCCAGGCTTTCTTGAGTGTTAAATTAGATCCCGGCTCTGGAAGTTCTAGGAAGGCTTCAAAGCTCTAGGGCAACAGGAGGGGCAACTTTAAGATCAGCAAAGAAATAGAACCAAGAACTTTTCTTCAAACCCAATCTTCCCAAGAGGCAATGTCTCCTCTCTTCCCCAACGTGTTATTTCTTCTGTTCCCACATGGCTGAAAATTAGGGGAGGACTCTAAGGACAGGGGTAGTCTCTTTTTTTCATCTTTGAATTCCCAGGGCCCAGCCCAGGTCCTGGTAGTTGGGGTTCAGTAATAAATATCGAATGAATGAAAGGCTTGGGTTACTGTGGAAAATTCTCTGAGAGAAGTATTTTTACACTAACATGTCAGTGATTGCTTTTTTCCCTCTCCCAAGGTGGGAGAGGGTGGGATACCAGAAACCTGAAAGGGAAGCAGAAAGGGCATCTGGGTAGGTCAAAGTTCACTGGCCTGGACTCTGGGCTCCCAACTTACGCCTCCCTCTTAGGAGCCAGAGCCCCTACCCTGCCACCAGTTCTTACCTAACCACTGGGCAGTGGCCTCTGCAGATGGGGAAACTGAGTTTCAGTGGCTGAAATCAACTCACCTGAGGTCACAGAGCAAGGTACTGAGTTCATTTCATACTTCATAATTTCAAAGGCAGGTGGCTTGGAAATGTTTTTTCTAAAAAAAAAACAAATCAAAGATCTTTTTATAGAGAGCTTTCAAATGATCTTTTATCCCACAGAAAGTCTGTATATTAAAAAAAAGGGAGAGAGAGAGAAAGAGATCTGGCAACAATTAAATGGCACTTGCTAAACTTTTACTGGTTTTGAGTCCTTCCCAGAGAACCAAAGGTCACTGAGAATGCCTCTCTGGCCTGCTTCCCTGCCTGAGTTGCTGGTCTCTCAGCCTGGGAGAGGGCCCCCCAGGCCAGGCAAACTGCAGAATTGGCTGGCATGCCTAGGGAAGCTGGCCCTGACTGGGCAGAGTTTCCGAGAAAGACCTAGGGACTGAAAGTAGGAATAGTTGTACCTGACCAGGGTCCAGTGTGGCAGGTGACAGTCTTTTAGGGACTGGTGTTCTGCATAGAGTGGAATGGGGTAGGGCAAGGAGAGAAGATGAGCTGGCTCTACCTTTACCACTGAAGGTGGCAGTGAGGCTCCTGTGGCCTCCATCTTTACAGTCTTTTTTGCCTTAATAAAAGCCTCTTGTTCAGAAGAAGGGAGCAGCTGCACTCATTCTCTCTTAAACCTTATGGGTTTAAGGACACAGCAGCAGGAGAGGGTAATGCCTAACTCAAAGGAATGCTTCCTCAAGGTGGGTGTTGCAGATCATAGAATCTGTTAAGAGGGGTGCTAGAGGTCATCCAAGCCAGTGGACCTCATATTTGGCTACAGACCAGAACTGCCTTTTGAAAAAGACAGATTCCTGGTGTCCATCTGAAAACAACTACATCCACATCTCTGGGGGCAGACCTTGGGAATCTCTCTGTACCCTAGCAGCTAGAACCCTAGGACCTGAAACCAACTGCCTACATCAAACACTTGAATCTCCACCAAAAGCTAATCCAGCCTCTGCATGAACTTGGGGAGAAGCCGCTCACATCACCCACCCCAAACGGCTCGTTCTACTACTCTTTCTCCAGCTCTTTCAAGATCTAGACTGAGACAGGCCTGGGTTGAAATCATGCTATACTTTACATTTGTAACTTTGTGCAAAGTGACTAAGGACTCTGAGTCTGTTTCCTCATCTGTGAAATGGGGACAGTTTGTATGGAATCACACAACAGTGCTTGACACAGTGCTTGATATTATGTCCTATCAATTAAAAATTTAAGTTGTATCTCTGGTTAAACCCAAATCTGTCTTCCTGTTCCTTTACCTAACTCCTCCATATGTATGGCCCTGGGCTCTATAGCTCCGTAGAGCAAACCCATGCTCCCTGTCTTAGGGCAATCCATGGCAGACCCAGGCCTTTCCTAGCTCCTGACCCTGATCTTCTCCCCTTAGCCCCTGGTTATCTCTTCTTCTGGACTGTCTGGCACTAGGGGTAGTGAAATATTGTAGGAGGGGAACTCTGCTCAGTAGGGCCAAGCCTCCAGGAGCTCCTTATGGGGCATGTGGGGACTCATGATGCAGAGCATAATGACCTCAGGAGAGCAGAGGGAGGCTCCTGTACATAAGGCTACTAACCTGGGCTGCCAGCTGTGTGCCAGGCATAGGGCTAGGCATAACACATCCTAGAACTCATTCAACTGGCTGGGTAGATGATTTTTCTGTGTTTTACATTTGAGGTGCAAAGAGGTTACATAACCTATCCAATGATGCACAGCTATAACTAACAGGACTGGGACTGGAATCCAAGTCTCCCTATACCCCACCGCTGGAACTAGAATGGAACAAAGGAATTGAATCTGGATTAAGGTCTAAGTCCAAAATGCAGTTTTCTTCCAGGAATCATCTAGGTAAATATTTGCTAATTTCTTATCTAATAATAATCCCTTGTATTTACACAGTATGCTTTATTTTTTTCATGAAGTACAAACCTTCATGTTTTTCTTTTAGAAGAGTTAATGTTTGCTCATGATGCTCATAGTATAAAATTCACAAAGTACAGAAGAATATTAAAAACAGTGTTCAGTTCTTTAAAAAGTTAAAAATAGAATCACCAGATGACCTAATAATCCATTCCTAGATATGTACCCTAAAGAATCGAAAACAGGTATTTTAAACAAAAACCTGTACATTAGTGCTCAAAGCAGTGCTATTCACAATCGCCAAAGGGAGGAGACAACCCAAATGTCCATCAGTCGATGAATGGATGAAATGGATGGTATGTCCATACAGTGGAACATAAAATCCACGAAAAAGATAGGCGCAGATGAAAATCAAAAACATGCTAAGTGAAAGACGCCAGACACAGAAGCTCACATTGTATGATTCTATTTGTGTGAAGTATCCAGAATCGGCAAATCCGTAGTGGCTGCCAGGGGCTGAGGAGGAGAGATGGGGGTGAATGCTAATGGGTGTGGGCTGTTTCTTTGGTGTGATGAAAATGTTGAGACTACACTGAGGTGATGGTTAAACAACTGAATGTACTGAATTGTACAATCTAAAATGGTTGAAATGATTTATGTTATGTGAATTTTTACTCAATTTTATAAAAATAAAAATATCGAACATTAAGTCTCTCCTCCAACCCCATCCGCTAGCAACTAGTACAAGTTCCAGAGACATTCTGAGCATTTATAAACATTTGTGTGTATGTTTTTTGTGTGAGTGATAGCATCCTATCTACATTGTTCTGTACCTTGTTTCTGTTACTTGGCAGAGATCTTGGAGATTATTCTACATCATCACTCAACAGACTGGCTATGTGTGTTGTTTGTTTTTTTTAACATCTTTATACTGTTCCATTTTGTGGATGCACCCTGGTTTATCTAGCCTGTCCTTTCTAATGGACATTTAGATTGTTTTCAGTCTTTTGCTATTTCAAACAAGGCTGCTGTGCATAGCCTTGACATGGGTCATTTCACAGAAGCCTCGATCTGTGAGGAAATTCCTAAAAGTGGAATTGCTGGTTCAAAGGGCATTTTAATTTTTCCAGTTGCAAAACTAATGCATACTTTGTTATACAGGTTTCAAACAACTCAGAAGCTCATAGGCTAAAAAGTAAAAGAAGCCTTTCCCACAACCCCAGTCCCATGCCTCCCTTTTCTGGACTCTTCCTCCCCGGCCTTGGGTCTGTAGCTCTCAGAGCCTTCTTTACCTGCCTGATTCTGGGTCTCCCCTCCTTTTATTCACCCCACCCCCCTCTTCCTTCCCTCATCCCCCAGCAGTGACTTTACCATATCTCCGTAAGGCCCAGGTTGAGGCTGAGGCTCACCGTCAAATATAACCTATTACCACCAAACCTACCAACGGCAGTGCTTTCAAGTCATAGAATGTTCAAAACAAAAGACAACCCTCACATTCCACCTTACATAAGAGGCAACTGAGGCTCAGGGAAAGGAAGTATGGCTCAGTTAATGGGTGTACAGAGCCATGAAGAGAAGCCACATCACCTGACACTCTGTCCAAGAGTCATTTCATTTATTTAATAGACGGTTATTGAGCAACATGAAAGCCCACTGTGAGGCACTGCGCTCAAGCAGTGAATTGAGATAGAAACCTCATATCGTGTTCAGGGAGACCAACAAGAAAACAAGTAAACAAAATATTTCACTTACAAGTGTCATGTAAGCCCCAAGAGTGACTTGGCCCCAGAAGTCTTAATCGGGTGGTATTATCTGAGCTGGGACCTGAATGACAGGAAAGAGCCAGCTAAACCAGCATATGTAAAGGTCCTGATGTAGGAAGAAATTTGTGTTTGACAGAGAAGAAAGCCAGTGTGACTAGAGCAAATGAGATGGCAAATGTGCACTTGGGACCTTGGAGGCAGAGTAAGTCATTCTGCAAAGGCATAAGGTCAGTTACTCCATACCCCTTCCTCTGTTCCCAATAGCTCTCAGCCTGGAGGACACAGCAGGGGTCCCCAAACCTTTCCAGAATGAATGAATGAGCACTGTGTGTTAAAGGTGAGTGAAAGAGAGAGGCAAAGAGGTTTATTATAGAATCCTTGAACAGAGATATAGATTCAAAGCCTAGATGACTAGCCGTGTGGCTTGGGGCCTACCGTTCATCTGTACAATCATGATGGCAGCCAACCCTTAGAGGACTCTGAGCTATACAGTTATATCTGTGTTGCAACTATTCTACTCTGTCCTCGTAGCTATAGTGGGAAAGCAGCCATAAACAATACAAAAACATGAGCATGGCTGTGTTCCACTAAAACTTTATTTATAAAACTGGGCTGTGAGCCAACCCATGCCTAAAATGTGCCAGGCACAGTCATAAGAACCTGATATATATTAACACCTTTCTAATAAGAGGCTGGACAGATAATTGTTCTGTATCTTGTTCGGGTCTTGGACCCCCATTGAGACTCAGGTGGTGTCTCTGATGCTCTAGAGATCTACAGACACACAGTTATGCGCACAGCTTAGGAGGTTAAGGATCTTCAGAGGTCTTTGTGGGCCCCCTGTATAGATTATCCCTAAGGCCCCTTCTACCTCAGACAGTGACCAGGTGGTGGTGCTAGGGATCGTGGAATGCCAGTAGGAAGGCTCCAAGAGAGTAGGAACCGGGGACTTCCAGAATGGATGGCACAGTCTGGGACAGCATTCTAGGGGCTAGCTGACTAGAGGCCTCCACTCCGCCCTAGAGAGTTGTCCTCCCAGGAAAATATGGCCCACTTGGCCCCAAAGCATATGGCAGAAAAATCCTAGCTTGGGGAGGAGCCCTGAAGGAGACCTCAGTCCTATCTCTTGGTGGAGGTGGTGAAGCCATTTCTTCAAACAACTGTCTCCTTTGTAAAATGAAAGCGTTGGATTATACTCTTCCTTCCAACTACAGATATTTATAAGCAACTACTGTGGAACTACATTTGACCCCACCAGTGATGAAGCAGCTTCAAGCACACAGAACTGTGCCCAAGGGGAATGAAAGGCCACTTGTGCCCTTCAACAAGTCCAGCTGGGAAGGCCCCAGGGAGGCCATGGCACTGGAACTGGACCCTGACGATGGGTAGCTGGGGCCATTCCAGGCAGAGGCAAAGACATGGCTGTGGGAAAACTCAGGGTGTGCAGGGTCTGGTTTGGCTGGAGTGTCAGGTGGTCAGACAAGGAGAATTGGGTCCACGCTTTGGGTTTGGTGGGAGCTAGACCAAGGGTCATCAGGAGGTGGAGAGAGGGGCAAATACTGGGCCTCGCAGAGCTTTATAGGAGGGGATTCTGGAGGGACAGTGGATCTTGGGGCCTGGGCGGAGAGCGCCAGGAAAGGACAGAAAGGAAAGCGGTTTTGGTAGGAAATCGGCCTCAGGCGGTTGGAAATGGGAGGCTAGAGCTGAGAGATTAGGCAAAAGACTGCCCAAGGCGAATGAACAGCTGGCAGTGGCCACTTTCTCAGGGGAGATATTGGTAGGTGCTGCAGCAAGTAAGTTTGGGAGGCTCCATTGCCCTTCTAACCCCCAACAGTGCTCTGGGAGGTCCGCAATGCACATTAGCACGTGAAAGGCTCAGAAAGAAGAGAGGTGGGAGAGAAGAGAGCAGTTTAGCTGCTGTGGGCAGGGGGGCTCACTGTGGCTCACGGGACGACTTCCTGGAAGAACATTTCAGATAAATAAACTGAAGCAGGCATCTAAAAGGTGTAGCCATCTGACAAAGTTGAGTATATATTTTAAATGTTTTGAAGTAAACTAGCCTCAGAGGGTTGATGAAGTAAGGGTGGTGGGGCAGGAGTGGCTACGTTGAAGGCAGCCCGAGCCTTGTCCATCTCTGGCGGCACCCATCTCCCCTCACAACATTTTAACCCCAGAGGTTTAGAAGCTGCCGCAAGATCACAGAGGAGGAAAGTAGGAAAGCCAGGACTAGACTGGAACCCGAGTGTCTCTGCTCTCAAACTCCTTGCTTTTAACCTGGAGGGCATGCAACCTGGCAATTAAACTTAACTCTTGCAAAGTCGGGATTAAAAGTTAAAGCAACATTAAATCCATGCTTGGTAGATGAAGCAGTCAAGTCCCCCTTTCCCTCCCACATCCGGCTTGCAACCCTTCTCCTGTCTCCAGCTCTTTCAGAGTTGCTGGTTGTCATGAGGCACTGAAGCCTGGAGAAAGGGCAGAGTCTCAGACCTGGAGACTTGGTGGTGCTGCTTGTAGAAATGGGCAGGTTGAGAGGAAGAAGTAATTTTGTAGGATAATCATTGTTCATTTATCATCAGATGGGCTTAGATCCACAGCTTATTAGCTATGTAAGCTTAGACAATAAATACACTGTCCGAGCCTCAGTTTCCCCAAATTGTAAAATGGGGATGCTAATAGTACCTACCTCACAGTGTGCGTGGAGATAAAATGCAGTGCTATATAGAACACACACAGCTCAAGGCCTGTGTGTGTATGTGGTAGCAGCCATAGATATGGCTTTGATTATTAGCATCGTTATCCTCTGGTGGTTGGGATGGGTCCTGAGGTTTCTTTAACACTGCAAGGCTCTATGAGTTCACATTTTGAGTCTGAGATTCCACAAGCTGTTGGAACTGGAGGTCAGGAGAAAGGTGTGGAGTGGAAACTCTGATCTGACAGTCCTGCAGCACAGCTCAAAGGTGGAGTTCAGGTGTTAAGCCAGGGTAGTGGGTGGGGCACCTTCTGGAGGACACAGTGTTCAGAGGAGCTTCTCTCCCTTTTCTATCCCTGCCACCCACCAACCACTTTCCTCCCCCTTTTTCCTGACCCCAAATAGAGAACGAGTCAGGGCTTGAGTTAAAACACTGGGGGTCGCATCTTGTCCTGCCAAGCTGTGTGAGCTTGATCAAGTCACACAATGTCTCTAGTAGGCAGTTTCCTCATCTGTGCAGAGGGGTGTATAATAATAACCTAAAAGAGAGGCTGAGAAGATGGGTCTGGACTCTAAAGAGAGGGCATGAAAGCACTTAGTAAACTTTAAAGTCCGCACAAATGCAGGACATAACTTTTCTTAAACACCTGATGCCAGTGGCACCTCTTCCATGAAACCTTCCCAGACTGCCCAAATGGACTTGATTGCTTTCCCCACTGATCTGCTGCTCATCTGAACCTTATATATATGCCTGCTTCAGCCATATATACACATCCTCGATTATCAGGACAGGACAGGTCTCTTGATTCTGACCAATATCTCCTGATACCCTTCCTGTGGTCTGTCCAGAAGTCTTATAATTTTGGTTCTTACATTGAGGTATGTGATCTGTTTGGGCTTTTTGTATATGATATAAGGTAAGGGCATGTGAATATCCTATTGTCCCTGCACTATTTGATGAAAAGACTATTCTTTCACAATTGAATACTCTTTGCACCCTTGTTGAAAATCAATTGACCATAGACACATGGGTTTATTTCTGACTCTTAATTCTATTCCATTGATCTATATGTCTATTTTCATTTATTTCAAAGTGTTTTCTAACTTCCCCTGTTATTTCTTCTTTGGATTATTGCTTATTTTGGAGTTTCGCTTAGTTTCCACTTATCTGTGAATTTCCCAAATTTCCTTTGTCTTTAATTTCTAATTTCATCCCATGTTGTCTCGCTTTCATTTTGAAAGATATTTTTCTTGGGTAAGGCTGGTCTTTATGTTTTTATTTCTGTTTTTTAAAGATGTGGCTCCATTTCTCACTTGCATTGTTTCTGACAAAAAAAAAATCTCTTTTTATTTTTGTTCGTATGTATTATGTCTTTTTTCTCTGGCTGCTTTTAAGTCTTTATCACTTTTTAAAAGCAATTTATGATACCTTAGTATAATCTGTCTTTTTTTGGTTGGGTACAGTGTACTTTATTGATAGTACATGCTAAACCCCTCCCCTTCTTCAGGGGGTCTGGGATGGAAACTGTATCAAGGATGGGAGATTCTTGGTGTATTGGGAGATTAAATTGTGACAAGGACTCCCCAGCAGCTAAGGGCCTCTTTTCCTTTCATGCTGTCAGTAGGGCTGGTGATCCAGAGAACTCTTACTCCTTGGAGGCCCTATAGAGGCCATAAGGTCCATCACTCTGTTGCTGTAGTCAAATTCATTGTCATATCAGAAAATGTGCTTGACAAAGTGGTCCTTGAAGGTAACGCAAGCCCCACCATTGAAGGTGGAAGGGTAGGTGTTACTGTTAAAGTCGCAGGAGACAACCTAGTCCTCATTGTAGCCCAGGATACCTTTTAGGGGGCCCTCTGATGCCAGCTTCTTGATGTCATCATATTTGGAAGCTTCCTCCAAATGGCAGGTCAGATCCATGACCAATACATTAAGGGGTGGGGACACGGAAGGCCATCCAGTGAACTTCCCATTCAGCTCAGGGATGACTTTGCCCACAGCCTTAGCAGCACCAATAGAAACAGGGATGATATTCTGGGTAGCCCCTTGGCCATCATGCCAGAGGGGCCACCTATAGTCTGGGTGCAGTGATGGCATGGATGGCGGTCATGAGTCCCTCCGCAATGCCAAAGTTGTCATGGATGGCTTCGGCTGGGGGTTGGGGGTGGGAACAAGCAATTTGTGGTGCAAGAGGCATTGCTGATAATCTTGAGGGAGTTGTCATACTTCTCATGGTTCACACCCATCACAAATGTGGGGGCATCAGCAGAAGGAGCAGAGGCGATGACCCTTTGGGCTCCGCCCTTTAAGTGAGCCCCAGCCTACCCCAAGGTGGTGCAGACTCCAGTGGACTCCACAACATATTTGGCAGCAGCATCACCTCATTTGATGTTGATGAGATCTCACTCCTAAAAGATGAAGATAAACCTTCTATTGATGAAAAGATGTCTGTTCTCAGCCTTGATATGCCATTGAACTTGCCACAGGTGGAATCATACTGGAACATGTAGACCATGCAGTTGAATTCAATGAAGGGGTCATTGATGGCAACGATATCCACTTTGCCAGAGTTAAAAGTAGCCCTGATGACCAGGCACCCAATATGACCAAATTAGTCACTAATCTTCTGCCATGTCTAATGTTCCATTAATCTATATAGTGTATTTTTATCTCAGACATTATGGTTTTCATCTTTAGAATTTCAATTTGGGTCTTTAAAAAATATCTTCTATGTCTCTCCTTAACACGGTCAGTCTTTCCTTTACCTTCTCGCACATATGGAAGAGTTATAATAACGGTTTTAATGTTTGCGTCTCCTAATTCTATCATCTGTGTAATTTCTGAGTAGATTTCAATTGATTGATTTGTTTTCCATCATGGGTCAAATTTTCCCATTTCTTTGTATACATGCTAATTTTTATTGGCTGCTCGACATTGTGAATTTTTGTTCTGCACTAGATATTTTTGTATTTTTATAAATACTCTTGAGCTTTATTCCAGGGTGCAAAAGTTATTTGGAAATAGTTTGGTCTTTCAGGTCTTGCTTTTATTAGATGAGGCCAGAGCAGCATTTAGTTTTTACCCACCTCTGAGCCCAAATCTCTTCAGAGCGCTCTACGCAATGCCCCAGTGTGAGGTTTCCACTCTGGTTTGTGGGAGCCAGCACAGTGCCCAGCCCTGTGCGAGCTCCCAGGATTGTTCTCTCTAGTCCTTTTGAATGGCTCTTACCATGATTTCCGGTAGTTTCCTCACACGCAGGCACTGGATGGAAGTACTGTAGAGTTACCCTCTATAGAGCTCCAGAGTTGTGTGTGCTGCTCTCGCCTTTTCGGTTCTCTGTCTTGTGTCCCCGACTCCTGGCTTCATCTTTCCAGTGCAGGGACACCGCCAGACTCCAGCTGCCTTCCTCTTGCTCTGCTGTGCTTCTGAAAAGTCTCCAGGCAGTCGGACGGGGCATTCTTAGGGCTCACCTCCTTTGTTTCCCGACTCTCAAGAGTCACTACTTTTCATTGTCTGGCATCCAATGTCTTGAGAACCCTTGTTTCATATGTTTTGTTGGGCATTTTAGCTGTTTTAGGTAGGAATGTAAATCCAGTCCCTGTTACTTCATTTTGGCTCGAAGCAGAAATCCTTAATGATTGTTAATTTGTTCAGCTGGCATTTATTGAGGGAGAGCTTGTTATGTGCCCACCTCGCACGAGTCCTGTGGATCTCCAAACACTCCACATTTTCCTATCTCAGGGCCTTTCGTAGGCCCTTTCCTCTGTCTAAATGCTCTTTGTAGCTGTACTCTGTCTCAGCTCAAAGGCCTTTTCTGATTCCCTTGTGTAAAGTGAATTGCTCTCTTTTATTTCCCATCACACTTCTGCTTTCCTTTACAGCTTCTTTTATTAGAATGTAGGCAGGAATTTTTGTCTGATTTCCTGAAGCCAGCTCAGGGCCAGGCACACTGTAGGTGTTCAATAAATATTTATGAATAAGCGAGGTCTTCACATTTTTCACAGTGTCTGTCATATAACAACTCAGTCAAACTGGGAGTGCTTGGCTGATGAGAACACGGCTCTCTGCCCTAAAGTGCCCAACAAACAGGGAAGGGATGCTGGGCCCCTGGACTGGGGCCACACTCAGCTCACTCTTGGCTGCACTCCCCTTAGTGATAACCAAAGGCCCCTGTGAGCCAGCCAGGGGAGGGCTGACAGGTGGGGTTGATGAGTTCCAGATCCAGGCCTCTGGGCCTCGGCACAGCCCGACAGAACCGGACGCTGGGCAGGAGCCAGAGCCAAGCTTCCATGATATCCTGGGCCATGGTGGGGGTTCAAGTCTCACCCATCCCTCTCAGAGCTGTCTGCCACCGGGCTCTGGGGAAAGATAGAGCCATACCCTTGCTTCTAGTCCAAGCTCTAGTTGTGTGACCATTACAACTAATGGAACACTCACAGAATTATAGATTGGCTCTATAAAGTGAAAAGCACTTTGTAAACTGAAAACCTACAAGTATTCACTGAACTGGAAAGGCCTTAGGAAGCTTCTGTTCCAAACCCCTAGTTTTGACAGAAAGAGACTGAGGTTTGAATGAGATATGTATGTAGACTGCATAGCACCAGGCCCGGGACTTTGTGTTTTACTCTAGCTACTAACCAGCTGCCTACCTTTGGCTAAGCGACCTATGCCGTGGGGCCTCCCTACTTTCCAACAGCTCTCCTCCTGTCAGGTGGGGGCCTTGATCCATCTGTCTACAGTAAGGATAACAAGCAAGGACTTTTTGAGCATTTTTGAGATACCAGGCCGTGAGCTAAGCACTTTGTATGTATCATCTAATTCTCTTGTCATAAGATGAGATAGGTATTATTATCCCCACATTACTGATGAAGAAACAGGCTCAGAGACATTAGGTAACCTAATGTAGACATTAGACCCTACAAGTAGTAAGTGGCTAAAGCAATATTTAGACACCAGGGTGGGAGGTCTCCAAGCTTCTAGGTTCTGGTTTCTCTTCCCTTCGCAGTCTCTTCTTTTTTTCCCCCCCAGAATTCAGATTTATTGATTTCCACTGCACTGACTTTAAAAATGACATGAAGCTGACTGCAAGAAAGGAAACCAGTGATGTTAAGTTAAAATTAAGCTAAGGGTGAAAGTACATCACCTCTGGCTTCAGTCACCAGTCTTTTCTAATAACTTGTATTTCCTGCCAGCTACCCCTTTCTGAGTCTTTGGGAAGGTTTCTGAGAGTCATTTGGTCAGTCTTCAGAACAGGGCCAGACAGGGTCTAAAACTTCCTTAGAGTCTCCCCTGAAGCCCAACTATGAGCTTTTTTGAAGTTGGTAATGAGGATTTCTCTGAGGGTCAAAGATAATCTATGTCAAAAACACAGTCCTGGGGGAAGGAAAGGGGAGCAGGCAGAAGCCCACAGACCCAGCTGTTCCCTCAGCAAGTGTCCTGCCAGCTGGTGCTCTAGAAGCCCCCAGTTATATATTCCCCACAAGATGGTGGGAGCTGCAGGTGCAGGCAGGCAAGTGGAGTCCAGCCCTGCGTGAGCTTTATAAGGGCTAGGTCACCTCTGATGGGGCCAAAGAGGGTCCTGCCTCTCTAGGAGGGGGTGAACCAGACCTGGAGGACATCGCCAGTTTGGATGAAGGAGAGTAGGGGTGGTTGGACAGCCTTTGCAGCACAGAGAACCCAGGAGTGCCAGTTAGGCTATCCAGCCTTTCCCAGGTTCCATACGTGTACCCCGCTGTGTGTCCACACCACAGCACCCCCACATGAGGGGTTGTTAGTGCCTTTGGCAGATGAGGAAGCTGAGCCCAGCATCCAAGACTGCAGGTGGGTTATGCTGAATGTCAGATGATGAGGAAGATCCTTCTGAGGGAGGCCATGGGGGAGCGGGGGGAAGGCATGGGAGGTGCCCAAGCCTCAGGAGGTTACCTGGGCAGTGTCTGGGGTGGTTTATCAGAAGGGAAGAGAATGGAGGCCAGAGATGGTTCCGAAGCAGTTGGAGCAAACTTCGCGAGCTGTGAGGTAGGCCTGGGCCAGGGCAGGAACCTGGAAACAGAGGCCTCGGGGGTTGGGCCTGGGCTGATGCGAAGTGCAGGAGGTCTGTCCAGGAGGGGGTCTCAAAGATCATCTACCCAACCCGCCTGTTTTACAAAAGGAAACTGAGGCCCAAAAAGGGAAAGGGACTTGCCCAAGGGCACACAAAGGGTTAATGGTAGAGCCGAGCTCAAAAGACCCTGGGAAGGTCAAGGACAACCCTGTTAAACAAGGAGCTTAATCTCCTCCTGTAATAGACCCCCCACCCCCAGGGATCAAGTCCCCACCTGAGGTTATCACGGGTCCCAGAAAGACCCAGCTTGGCTTCTGCCTCACAGTAGGACCCCCAGCCTGTCCTCCCTTACCCTGGGCCACAGTTTGCTCATCTGTGAAAGGAGGCCACTGGACCAGCTTACGGCTATGGTCCTTTCTGTACTGAGTGCCTAGAGGAAGAGAAGGCTGGGCCTTCTTCCTCACTCTGTCCTCCACCCCCAGGCCAGTCTGACACTGATGTGGGGGTGGCGCCAGCCTGCTGGGGCTCACATGCCTGAGGAGTGAGTGCCTGGTCCCTAGGAGGCAATATGATCTGTAAAGGATCCCTGACCCTCTCCTTTTGAACCCTGGAGAGGGCTTCTTAGTCATGTGAGGACCACAGGGGGATTAGTGGGCTGACATGGGAGGCTGGGGAGGCAGCCACCTGGGAAAAGACTGGGAAGAGGGGAGAGAAGGAAGCAGGAGAGGGAGGGCCTTGGGCCTCAAGGGGAAAGAACTAAGCCGCTGGGAAGGGCCTTGCTGGGATCCTACAGTGAGAAGGTATCCCCAGCCTGGGTCCTTTGGCGGGGTGTGGGACAGGCCACCTTCCAGCTGTAAGTTTCTGAGTGCATGAACGAAGTCAAGGTGAGCTGTTGGGGTGGGTGGGCCAGAAACCCAGGAAAAGGAGAAGTGCGGTGGGCCTGGAGAAAAGAGGAGGGAGGCAGAAGGGAAGAAGTCAGTGCCCAGCCTGGAGGCAGGCAAAGGGAAGGTATGTGCAGGGGGCTTTCAGTGATGCCTGGTTCCTGATAAGAGTCACTGCCAGGTGTCACATACCACCCCAGCACAAGGAGACCTGGCAGAGAAAGGGAGAAAGCATTAAATTTGGAGCCAGCCGGGCCTGGATTTTTGACCCTTCACTAGCTATGTGGTCTTGGGCAGGTTTCTTGGCCTCTCTGAGCCAAAGAGCAGTTTGTTTTATCCTTCACACTGGTCGGCTGTGAGATCAGGTTTCAGTCCTGCCCCAGACCCTTCCTCTCCCCTCTGGTCACCCTGGTTGTGCCACTTCTCCAAAGCATAAACCCCAGTGCCCCAGGACTGCATTATTTTCCATCCTCCTACCCCCAGAGCCTGAAAGGGGCTGCATGAAGCATTATGGGAGTGCCCCAGCCCCTCTAAAGGGGTTCGAGCCAATCCAGGGCCTGTGCAGTGAGGGGACCAAAATGGGTAGCTGGGGGGTGGGGAGGGCAAGGGTCTTCCACATGCCTGCTTTACCCCTATATCTTTCCTTCCCCCTCCACCCTCTGATGGGATACTTGGGGCTCCCCTCCCCTTTCCCTAAGCTCAGCTTGTCTTCTCCACAACAAGGAGAGAATGTTATTTAAAAGGAGATCAGGAGATTTGCCTTAAATAGGCATGAAGTGCTGTGCCAGGGCCCAAGATGAGGGGCGGGGGAGGAGGCCACCCTGGGTGTTGGCAAGAAAGGAGTGAGGCTGAAAAACAGCCTCCCCAGGGATGTGCACAGCCTTTCACAGTTTACCAAGCAGAGTCCAAGGATCCGTCCTGATATTGACTGGGGCAGTTGGTCAAGAAGGGCTTATTCCCACCCTACCCCCATTATGAGGATGAGGAAGCTGAGGCCCAGCTCAGGGAACTGACATGCGCTAGCTACCAAGTGGCATCTGAGGCTGGATGCCATGGTCTTTCCACTACAGCCCCCAGGAGCTGGGAGGGGTTCAGGGAGGCAAGGAACCCAGAAGATAGGACCTCCTGCGGTAAGCATGGGAGCTCCTGCAGGGTGGGGGTATCTTGGAGCCTCCTGGGACACCTGCCCCAGGTCACCCCTGCTGGCCCTCCAAGCCCCAACTTGTAACTGGACGCCCTTCTCACTCTGCACCTTCCCAGGTGAGCTGGGTCTCTGCTTACGGAACCCAACACCAACTGGGGGAGGGAAGTGAGGGGCAGCCCTTTGTGGCGGTGGGGGGTTAGCATCTGCCAGTAGACTGCCAGGCTGAGGACTGGAAGGCAGCACAGTCATTGCCCTCCCTGCAGAGCTTGTCTGGCACATGGGGTTCACTTCCCTAATCAGGGTCTCCTTTCAAGTCTCTCCTCTTCCATCTTGGCCCCTCCCAGACATTTATGTCTCAGCAGGTGATGCTCTTGGAATCCTAAAGAAATGGAGTCTTGAGTATGGGATTTCTAGGACAAAGTTAGGGGCCAGGAGATACCCCATGCTTGTTCCATTTCGCGAGGGCCCTGAATACCGACATGAGGCCTCACACACCTGGGTGATCATCCTGGCTTCACCATTTACAGCCGTGAGACGTTGAGCTGCCCACCTGTGAGCTTTGGTCTCCTCTGTAAACTAAGTCTAAAGATCCCTCTCATAGAGCTGTTGAAGAAGCTCTGATGAAAAGATGAAGATGGATGGAGATAAGAAGAGGGGCAGTTATGACAAGTGAACTCAAAGACCAGGGCTGAGACCTCACATTTTTTGAGAGAAGGAGAGGGAAAAAACTTCATTCTCTTCTTCCCCTTAGTGGATGGGCACAGCTTGCTCCATCAGGACAGAACACTGTGGAAGAAAGCATTCACTTACTCTGGGCTCCTGTTAATTTTCTTTGTTATTCTCCAAGCCACTCAAGAGAGAGGGAGAAGGGAGGGTGGGGGAGGGGTTGCAAGGTGGCCACTTCAAGTAAGAATAATAGGAGCTAACTGTGAGGGTTTACCTCATGCCTGACCCCACCCCCTCCCCAGCTCTTTACTTGTCCTGACTCCATTGATCAGCTGTTAGCCCCATTTCACTAATGATGAAACTAGGGCTGAGGATTTAGGCCGCATGTCCAAGGTCACATGGGAAGCAATGGAGCCAATATCTGACTTCAGGGCCCTCTACTGACTTTGCAAAAATCCCAGGACCCTGAGACTTGGGTTCCAGACCCAGCTTGCAGTGTGGCCTTGGCCAAGTCACCTAACCTCCCTAGATATTAGTTTTCTCTTCCCATGAGGTGGGTATAATGTCCCACTGTCCTCAAGGTTATTGTGAAAAACGAAAGTGCTAATGAATACAAACCATGAAGCAGGCACTCAGTAAATGCCCACTGCAAGCGTCTCAACAAAGGGACCTCCCCCTCCCTATGGTTACTGGGCATTCAGGTCCTGAAGTGTCCATGTACCCTACCCAGGCCCTCAGACTGGGAGACAAAGGACCTGCCAGGTCTCTGGGAAGGGACTGAATGACCACTTGGCGCCACCTAGTGGTCCACATTTGTGCGGTTCTTGGGGAGCCAGAGGGCCTGCCTGGCTGCTCTGGGATTGGGTTTTTGAACCATGACCATTGGCCTGGTGGGAGTGGGCAAAATATGCCAGGACCTCAGAAAGCATGCCTAGTTAAGCCTCTCCTGTCCGCCCCCCTGAGGGTAGGGTTTAGGTGGGCACTCCCCCATTCTGCCATCTAATCCTCACTTCTTAATCCCTTTGGACAGCTCTGGGACAACCAAGGGGAGGCCACCAGGTTCTAGTTCCAGCTCTGCCACCGCCTAGCTCCCCAGGCTTCAGCCACCTCCTCTTCAAAATCGGAGTAAACATCCCTGCCTCTCAGGGGATCTGGCACTGTCCTGTGTTCTTTTATTTATCAAACATTCCTTTCTAAAGTCATCATGCCGAGTGCTCTAGGGGCACAAAGACCTTTAAGCCAAGTTCTTGCTAACAAGTCTCGCCTTATTCTAGGGGAGACAGCCTTGTAAATTTCTAATTACTCTCAAGGCAGATCACAATCGGTGCTGAGGAGGGAGCATTGAGTCAAGACAGACCTCTGGGGGCCTGTAGGTAGGGGACACACAGGAGCCCCTCTAGACCCCCAGAGGGGCTCTCACCCAGTGCTGGGCCCCCTCAGGGATAGGCCTGTGTCCCCCAGCTCCCATCTTCTCTTGC
This sequence comes from Pteropus medius, assembly GCF_902729225.1. Classification (NCBI taxonomy): domain Eukaryota; kingdom Metazoa; phylum Chordata; class Mammalia; order Chiroptera; family Pteropodidae; genus Pteropus; species Pteropus medius. The sequence continues at coordinate 13,350,453 of NW_024342473.1, read as the reverse complement.
TTTAAAGTCTTTAATAAAATGGACCATTGAGCTTCATCTTTCACACTTCTGAGCCTTGGTACTATGCAGTTCCCTTTTCCCAAATGCCTTTCTCCAATTTGTTCACCTGACAAACTCATCTCCAGCCTTTCTCTGAAGAGTGGAGGACAGAGTGGGAAATCCCTATGACTAGGCAAGTAGGGAGGAAACAGGAGTCAAGGCCCCCCCCCCCAGCAGTGTGATGAAGCAGATACCCCCTTCACCACAGCAGCATGCTCAGGCAAGTGGCAAGCCCTGTGGTTGCCTAAATGCAGGCTCTCTGCATTCTCTCATTACTTTATTCATTCCCTGCTCTTGGTCTGCCCCATTCCATGTGCTGGGCTGGGTGCTGGGGCTTCAAAAGGTGGGGAACTGACTCAGTCTAGTTCTCAGGAGCTTTGTGGTGCAGGAGACAGGCCCATGACCAAGAATAGCATGCATGATAGATGTGCCCAGAGGCTGGACCTTACCATTCTGCCTAGAAAGGGGCTGAGCTAGGAACACAGAGGAGGTGATGTCTCAGATGAGTCATAAAAGGTTATTCTGGCCATTTCGGATTTGCTAGAAACATGTAGCCACGTTGGGGAGGTGTGACGGGGGAAGGCATCCACTTCAGAGTCCCTTTCTTTGACTGTCTTCTAAGTGAGCTCTCACCACCCCACAGGTACTTTCTATTATTTGATTCTTTAATATTTGTCACAATTTGAGATTATCTTGTTACCTTCTTTATTCTAAATAATCTGCTTGTTATTTAGAATCAGTCTCTCTCCCTTCAATACAGTATCCCAAGGCAGGACCACATCTCTGGTTTACTGTGGGGTCTCCAGTGTCTAGCCCAGCACCTGGCCTAGTAGAGGCACTGGATAAAGGTTTGTAGAATGAATGACTAAATGAACACACAGGATGAACAGAAAGTCTCCTTATCTCAGTATGACAGGATTACCGAGGAAATTTCCTTTGTTCTGCTCATATTTATCCATCCATTCCTGCCCTTATACTCTGAGGGGGTCACCAGGCTTTTCTGTTTCTTTGCCTCAAATCCAGAAGCTACCCGAAGATATACTCTTCTGACTTTTGCTTCCCAGGTTCAATTTCTTGAGGGGATTATATTGGGGGAAGGAAGAGTCAGAGAGAGGAGGGTCCCCAAGACTAGAGAGGGGAAAAGGATTAGAGGGTCTCCTGGGGAAACCACAGGGAGGTGGCAGGGTTCCAGAGGGCAGAGTATGAGGTCCTCCCACTATGCCCTGGAAAGAGTGGCTCTTGGAAAGCCTCTCACCCCACTCTGCCCTCGGCCCAGCAGAGTTATGTCCTGTGGATGCTGGTCAGTGCGGGTATCAGCAGCTACATGAGGCCCTGGAGGTGAAAGGCCTGTTCCTACAGGGCCCACCCCCTGCCTGTTAAGACCCTGGGGGTGGGGAGACCTCAATACTGACTGAGATGGGGATTCCTTACTCTCCCAGGGACACAGGTTAGCAATCAGATTAAATTAGATCTTAAGGAAGTGAAAACTGAAGTTTTTTGCATACCTCCCTCACAAGACGATCTACTATTGTGATCTGGCCTGAGAAGTAGGGATGTCTAGACCCCCTCCCATAGGGAACGTGTTTGCCTTCTTCCTGGGCCTCCTGGAGAGAACCTTCACAATGAGAGGGGATTGCTAAGGACAGGACTTTTTGGTGCCCGGGCAGTCTTGTGAGGAAGACTTCTTTCAGCAGAGCAAGTCCATATGAGACTAGGGGAAGCTGAAATCAGTACCTGGATGAGGGCAAAGTGCTGGAGGCTGAAGGTGCCTCAGCAGTGTGAGTTTGAGGGCGGAGTCAGAGAAGAGGGTCCCAGGAGTGGACCCTCAGGTATCTTCAACAGCCTCGCTCTGGGGGATGATGTAAGATTCATCTTGCTCCTTCATGGCATATTCAGCCTCTTGCCAGTGGCTGCAGGACCTGCATGGGAGACCAAGCCCAACCAGACGCATACCTGCCTTTAGGTCAGGACTGAGTGATGAGAGGAGACAGAAGAGTACAGGATTCCTTCCTCTTGGTGGCTGTGCTCCGTACCCAGGGGTGGCTGCAGAGTTCCTCTTGGCCCGCTGTTCCTAGCTCCACTCCTTTTCTAGCCTCCCTGGTTCCTACTTGTTTCCAAGCCTGGGTTTCTGGCCTTCATATCACTCCTTTGAGCTAGCCTTCTGTTCCATTACCTTCTTTTCCCTGATTGAGTTATCCTGAGTCAGTTTCTCCTGTTTCCATCTAAGAACCCCAGAGGGCGATGAACTGCCAGAAAGCACGAGACAATGATATCCGTGCTAAACTAGATGGTCCCCAAACTGTGCGTTAAGTGGAAGGAATAAAAAAATGCAAGGTGCAACCAGATCATAAGCTTCCCGAGGGCAGGGTCCCAGTGTGACCTGCTAACAGCCGGACCTGGGAGGAGGACCGTCATGTGGGCAGATAGGGAACACCCTGGCCCTCAGCACTATATTTAAAAGCCCCCATGTTGCCTACTTGTGGAGGGGGTCACCCTGGTGGGCTTGGCTTCTCCTAAGAGTGTCTTCTATTTGGGGCAGAGAGAAGGGTTCATGCCACAGAAAAATAATCGGCTCCTCAAGGTCAGATAGTCAGAGATCATCCAGGGGCTGCACTGGCACGCCTCTGAGCCCAGATCTTGTCTGCCAAAGGAGCCAGTGTAGGAACCAGACAGATCTGCTCTACAGACATTGTGGTGATAATCATTAGTAATCATAAATGTTAATAATAGCTACTGATCAGGTTCCTGTCATGTGGCTGGCCTTTTTCTCAACAACCCTGTGCAAAAGGAAGTTACCACCTGCACGTTATAGGTGAAGAAACCCTCTCAGAGAGGTTGTGTAACATGCCTAAAGTCAGACAGCTGGCAAGTGGCAAAATTAGGATGGAAAGCCAGGTCTATCCCCTGAGCTGTAACCATCAGTAAAATTCTCCACAGGCTGTAGCACTTCCTCCTTCATGAAGCCCGCAGTGAAGGTCTGAGGCCCACTGGCCCCTCTGAACCACCACAGCACTGAGCCCCCATGTCAGTGGCCTCCACCATTTAACCAGACGCTCCCTGAGTACCTACTCTGCATTAGGGCCTCTGCTGGCTGTTGGATGACAAGGATAAATGCCTTCAAGCACCCAGATTTCATGCCCTCCAGCCACCAGCATGGTTTTATTATTCTCTACCCTTCCCATCACTGGCAATTTTATATTTATTAGCCATTGCTCTCTGTAGCTGCCAATGCATGCTTCCACTATAACTGTATTTACCAGCCAGAATTGATACCTTTCACTCATAAGCTGGGGACCATAACAGTTTTAACCAGCCTATGAGGGCCTCTGAGCCATTTCCATCAAGCTTTTTCATCAACTGAAGCTAGTCTGTTGATGACCCTTCCCCATCAAGGGCTACAGGAAGGCCCAAAGTAAGAGCCCCAGCATTTGTCAGATGTTGCAGCAGGCCCACCTCTCACCATGTGAGTTCTCTAGTGTGTCCTTGTCTGACTATTGGGTGACGGTGATTCGCTTTGTCATTTCGTTGTGAGTCATCAACTTCAGGTAACTCAGCTTTCCAAATAACCAGTGATACTAACAAAACCTCTCACAAGGGTGCTGCGAGCTCAGTAAACACCTCTGCACATGCAGGCTGGGGCAGGGGGCACAGGATTAGCCTCCCTGGGACAAGAGTAGCCAGTGCCCCAGGCGGGGGTGCCCTCTTAAAGGCAGCAGAAGACTCAACTCCCAGGCCTTACACAATTCACAAGTTTATTTGTCCGAAATAAATACAATCTAAGAACATCCATTTCAATCCCCCCACACTATTTCTTCCCCCCCAAAAAACAGTTTAAGATACGTGCACACAGTTTGCAGTGTGTGCTCTTATGTCAGGCTCAAGAAGGTGTTTTCCTGGCTATGCTAGACTGGGCCTAGCTGTGAAGGTTCTCCAGGTTCCCTTCTCTGTTTAGGGCTGGAACTGGGCCTGAGTCCCCCAGGACCCCTATGGCCTATTCCTGCTCCTGGAGCACCTGCCTCCTCCCTCCACAGCCCAAATGGGGTGGCGTTCATGACCATGTGGCCCTGTGTTCAGCCCTTGCAGAGCTCTGTCCTCTAACACCAGATACCCAGCACAGGCCCATTCCCACTGGCTCAGGAAGGGTTACTACTGACCTGGGAAGCAGCTCACCCAGAACAAGGGGAGAAACTGAGGGACAGCTGGCAAATGGGTGGGAAGCACTCTCCCTTAACACCTGCCAGGAGGCTGAGAGCCCCTAATGAAGGGAGAAAGAGGCACTGACCACCCTCCCCCTGTTATTCCCCGGGGTCCTGGCCTACTAGGGAGGAGGGGGAAACCATCCTTTGTCTTCTCATGGCGGCTCAAAGGTTTGGGTCCACATTCTCCTGGTCTGAGGCTGTCTCATCATCATTTGGAGACTCCTAGATCAAAGCCAGAGAACCCAAGTAATGGGCTTCTGCTGTACCCCAGAACCACAGCCTGGGGACCAACATCTTCTTCCTTTTGCCCCTGTCCCCAGTGGAGCCAGGGAAGGCTCTGCCACCCCCGCCCAGGGTCCCTTGGCCTTTCCTCCATCCTAGCTCTCAGACTGCCCACAGCCACATGGCCCACCATTGGGTGACTCTCTCTTACCGGACCGAGGCCCCTGCCTTGCCGCAGGCTGGCATAGAAGCGCAGCACACGGGAGTCACAGCGAACCACCATGGGGTCAAAGTCTAGGACACGCAGGCCCTGCAGGCTGCGTGCCCGGGAAAGGGCCACGTAGGCCTGGCCGCTGGCAAATACACGTCCCAGAGACATCTCCACACAGTCCAGGGACATTCCCTGGGGGATGGAAGGACAGCGATAGAGCCAGCTCTGCCTAAATTCCCTTGTACCCAAGAGCCTGGCCCCACCTCGCCAGCTCAGCTACAGCCCCTGGATCTCCTTGCCCAGTCCAGGGATTCTCAAGGCAGAGGAATGGGTTGGCCCTATGTGGGTATCTGAATAGGAGGGGGTCCAGGAGGTGATCCAGGATAAGAGTAGGGGGATAGAGGCAAAAGGAAAGAGCTCAGGCCTGGGTTAGACAGGCATGAAAATGAATCCTAGCTCTGCCTCTCACTATTTGTATGCCCTTACACAAGTTACTCAACCTCTCTGAGCCCTGGAATGATTATTATACAGTTGTAAGGATTAAGTTTAACATACCTGGTAGTATCTCAGAAGATAGCGGGGCAGGAAATGACAAAGGGGAAATGACAAATGTCTGGGAAAGGAAGAGAAGGAGGCAGAGTGGGAAATGCACTAAAGCAAGGTTTATTTTACAATTGGAACTTTCCATCCAGGTCTAGCTAAACTTGCATAAAACCTTTAAGAGTCCCCTTCAGGCCTGTCCCATTCTCCCTCTGCTCTGCCCTGTCCCCATCTCCCACACTGGCTGCTCACCTGGCTCTTGTGGATGGATATTGCCCAGGCCAGCTGGAGGGGCAGCTGCTGCCGGCTAAGGAATTGGCCTCCAGTGGCCTGCACCGTCCAGCGGTCAGCACGGATGACCTCAGTGACTCCACAAAGGAACCGCACCTGGGGAAGCCCTGAGGAAGAAGCCCAACCTTTTAGTCCAGCTTCAGGGCTTAGAAGTGCAGAGCAGACCTCGACTCTCCATCCTAGCCTCCTCCTCCTATATTTACCCCAGGCCCCTGCTGCAAACTCAAGCAGTAGGACCACACCCCCACCACTTACCTCTCCCTTCAGTCTCGAACCCGACTACCACCCCTCGGGCGCCATTCACCAGGCCCCGGGTGACCGCTAAGTTCTTCACCAGCATCACCTACGAGGGAAAGAGAACAGGAGGCATGGAGAGCTGGCCCATTCCTACACCTGGTCTCAGGTCCCACAGACACTACAGTGGTTCTGAGAAGTTTGGGGCCATCATGGAGGGGCACTGAGTCCTAATCCTTAACTGGGCCACCGGCTGACTCTGACCCCTGTGGCAAGCTGCTTTATTTTCCCGGGTCTCAATTTCTCTTTGTGTCAAAGGGGAATGACATTTGCTCAGCTTGCCTCAGGAGGGCATAAAGAGCAATAAGGTAACAGGGCTTTAAGAATTTCCAGGTCTGTTATGGGGTATGTCTGTGGGCCACAATCTTGAGCGATAGCTTCCAGGTCCTGCCACCTTTCTTCCAACCATACAGTACCTGCATTTTTCCTTTGGGTGCCTTTCAGAACTGAGAAAAGGCTCCCATTTGGGCCACTCCCAATATGGTAGAAGGAAGGGGGAATCTCTCAAAGTATAGGGTAAACTACAGAAGATAGCTTTGTGAGGTAGATATTTTACTCCTCGTTTTAGAGATGAGGAAACCAAACTTCAGTAAGGGCAAGGGACTCATCCAAAGCCACACTGCCTGGAGCTCCAGGCATAGGAATGGGAGGGCAGTGGAAAGTTGAAGACAGGAAGGTGGGTGGGAATAGGAGGAAGGAAGTTGGCTGTAATCGCAGCTGGGCCTGGGCTATGGAGCAGCCTGGGCAGAGGGGCAAGGATTGGAGAGGCCCAAGATCCCAGGGTCCAGGCTCTGCTTCCTACTTACCTGGGCTCCTAGCTTTAGCTGAAGGAGACGGCTAACAGGACACTGGACATCCAGGATCCGGGCTTGCTCAGGATCACTGTCCATGGCTTCAAAGCTATGTACCTCACCTGGGAAAAGAGAGTTGGGCAAACAGATACAAGTCACTGACTCATGGCTTAGGTTCTCAAAACACATATCAGACCAGGGCATGGCGGGGAGGTAGTGGGGACAGCTCAGGCCCAGCTGGGGCTTTATAATCAGATACCTGAGTTCAAGTCTCACTTCCAGCATTTACTGGCTGAGTGACCTCGACCCATTCAAGGCCACACCTCTCAAAATCATAGTTATATCTGCAAATGTAAGAGCCTTTATGGTCACAGAGGTTGGGGCCTGGATAACTAAATGATCCCAAGGCCCCAGGCTGCCTGGGAGGCCACACCTGCCTGAAGGCCCTTCCCAGCTGGTCTAGCCCAGTTCCAGCTCCCTGCTCACCTGGCAGCTCCTGCAGCCGCCTCTCATTGGTAAGAGCCACGTCATCCTGGTGGGTACAGAGTCTTGTGGCCACAATCCCGTCTCGCCCCACCTCATGGGTAGCTGTGGCCTGGAGCTGGCGAGTTACCTCATCTGAGCACCTGTGGGAGCTGGGCTGTCAGGGCAGAGCCCACCTGAACACCAGGGAAGGTGAGGCATGTGGGTGGTATGGCCCAAGCAGCAGGCCATGAGTTAGGCCTAGAGACTGGAAAGGGGCATCAGGGCAAGATTTGCTGGCTCCCAGGCTGGCCAACTTGTTCTTTCTTGAATTGGACCCCATACATGGAGATTGAGAATGGTGTGTGTGGGGGTGATCATAGAGGGCACCCTTTCCTGTGTCCCACCCCTAAGGCCCCTCAGGAAGTTGGATATGCTGAGTGAGCACGGGCCAGAGGTTCAGAGGACCTAGACCAGGTGCTGATGTTGACACCTATAATACTTGTAACCTATAATTAGATTGCTATCCAGGAGACAATCTTCTAGCCCCTGGCCTGCTGTCTTGGGAGAAAAATGGAGCCTATGTTTCTATTTCCCTCCATCTCTGGCCTTCTTCCACATGGGGAGGCCTGGGTGCAGCATGAACCCCTGTGGGAGGAGAGGAAACACTTGGCTTCATCTCTCCTCGCTCTGCCATTTCTCTTTACTCTTGTCCCATATGCATGCTGGTGTGTGCTGTGCATCTCCGTACCTACCTCCTGTCCCCAGGCAGGAGGTACAACTCATGACTACCACCCTCCTCCTAGCTCATCCCAATCTGACCTGGACTTCAAGACCCATCTCTGGCTCATGTCCTCTGCCCTCCCAGCCTGTCTACACCCACGTTAGAGTAGTTGTAGCATTTCAATCTTTTGTCCTTGCTGGGCTGGAATTATGTCTGCATCCTTCCCTCCTCAACCAAGTGACTCCACGAGCTCTAAAAGTGGAAGGAACTTGGGTTTTAGAGTCAGACCTGGGTTCAAGTCCCAACTTAGTCACTTAATAGCTGTGACTTTGGTCTAGTCACTTTACCTCTCTGAACCTTAGTTTCTGCGTCTATGAAATAGGAGTGTTGACATCTCTGAATTTTTTTCATGTGTCCATCTGCCCATACTTCCCTGACTCCTACTCTGTGCCAGGCCCTGCAGTGGGTGTTGGGGATCCCACCCCTGGGAGAGGCAGGGTCCCAGTGCCCAGAACAACCATCTATGGGCCCAGGAGGCATATCTCCCCCTGCTCTGGGTCCCTATGCTCCTCATTGCCCCACACACGGATCCTTATTTTGTGGCCCCTTCACTATTCACAGGGCCCACCTGCCCAGCCTGACGGCCTGTAGCAAAGAGACGAAGGTCTGGTCTGCCTGCCTCCACACCTTGGTCAGCTCCAGGGTCACTGGGACACACTTCCTCCAGCTCTTGGCCTGGTAGGAGTAAGGTGAGGGTGTCAGGGAGCAAAGCAGACCCTCGGGGGATGGGGGGGCAGAGAAGGAGGGCAAGTGGTACCTGAAAGCAGAACTGTGGGGGCTGTGAACCCTTGGTTACAGGCGGCAGCTGCAGGAAGTCTCCACAGATGATGAGCTGGATCCCTCCGAATGGCTTATTCTGCTGCCGAACAGCTCTAGAGAGGAGCAAGAATGCTTTAAGGGCTGGGATGGATGGGTTCCACATGGAAAACCACCAGAACCCAGACTTCACTGCACATACTGACCTGGCCACAGCCTCCAGCTTGTCAAATAGGGCTGCTTCCACCATGGAGATCTCATCAATGACCAGCCGCTGGCAGCTTAGCCAGCCCTGCCGCACGCTTGGCCGCTGGGCCAGGGCCACACACTGGGCCAGTGGAGCTTGACCTGAGCCAATGCCTGAGAGTGACACTATTCAGCCTGGGCTGAGACCCCAGCCCTGTCTCAAACCTGAACTTCCCTCCCTCCCTCCCAGGAGCATGGCTTGCTCCCAGCTCTAGCCCCAGGGGCTCTCACTTACCTGCAAAAGCATGGAGGGTGGTACCCCCAATGTGGCAGGCTGCCACACCAGTGCTGGCAGTGGCCACAGTGCCTGTGGGAGGCAGTGAGCCCAGGATGCGCTTCAGCAGATAAGACTTCCCTGTCCCTGGGAAGAGAGCAAAGTCAGGGCCACCTTTCCTCCATCCTACCCCACTACCATCCTCCCTCCCACCTCCAACTCTGCTCCCTACTACCTGCACTCCCAGTGAAGAAAATGCTCTGTCCTTTCAGGATGACCCTTAGCACTGCAGCCTGTTCTTCAGAAAGCTGTGGTTTGGTGGAGGGTAAATTCAGCCTCTTCACAGGCAGGGGCCACCTTGGGGTTTCCTGGGGGGATAGGGCTATCTCAGGGCCTCCTCTTACTCCATAAGTATCGCTCCCCACTTGGGCAATGCCTTCTTGGCCCAGATGCAATGGTAGGCCTGGTAGCCCTTATGTCTCTGCTGGCTTCATTCATTGGAGCCTTTGGGCAGCCTTGGTTCACCTGGAGATCTTGCCAGTAACTATAGGGATCCAGGTCTCTCCTTGAGGAAGGGACCAAGGCTGGGTCTCCACTGACTCCTGGTGCCCTGAAGACCCTACTGCATGGGTCTGGATTCTCCCTAAGCTCCCTCCTCTGAGTTCTCTAACTCTCTTGGTCCTCTTACCCATCCTTCCTCCTCACTTCTCTTCCTATCACAAACCTGTCTCTCACCTCAAAATACCCAAGCAAAACCCTTCCTAGCCAGGGCCCCTTCTTGCCCCATCTCCATCTTCTCACCTGCTGAGTCTCAAACCTGTGATCTACATATGTCCCAGTTCACAAACACTGTCAAACCCACCAGACTATGTCACACCCGTATCTGATCGGTTCCTGACACTGCTGACCACTTCGTTTTCTCCAAAAGCTTCCCTTCTCCAGTGCCACTACATTCTTCTTTTTCCTCTGAAGTCTCCTTTCTAGGCCTCCTCTGCTTTCTCTTTTAATGAGGTCTGGGCCCCCTTTTCCTATTCTCTCTTACCCAGTCTCAGGGATTGCATTATGAGGAACAAGCACACAACTCCCACATTTCTGTCATACTCAGACGTCCGATGGGCATCTCCTCTGGGATAACCAGCAGCTCCCTCAAATACACCACTACCTTCCCCCAACTTGAGTCTCCAATGTCTTTTTCATCTCAGTAGCATGACCCAGTCCCCAAGGCGTCCCCCCCTTTCCTGTCCTCACAGTGCTGGGCTCAGCCCCCGCACGGGGCTCCATGGACTGCTTCACCAGCGTGGTGTCTAGGACGCGGGTGGGCGCTGCGCGCCGCAGCTCCTCCGCCTGCACTGGACTGATGGTGACGAAGTCGCGGGGCCTCGGTCCTAGCAGCTGCGTGCGGGCAGAGGTCGGCGGGGGACCCGGGGCCGCAACCAGCTTGACGCGCAGCATGCGCAGGAAGCGGCGCAGGCGATCCGGAGGTGCGTCGGAGAGCAGCAGCTGCACAGCGCCGGTCCGAGGAGCGCCCTCCGCGGGGAGCCGCAATGTGCTCCGCCCAGTGGCGGCGAAGCGCGTGAAGAGACGCGCAGCGCGCAGGGGATAGCAGCGCGGCCGCCCAGCTGGCCCAGGCGCCTGCAGCCGCAGCATCAACTCGCGGCGCTCGTTACGACCCAGGCTCAGCTCTGCGGTGCGTAGAGCCTGGCGCCTTCGCGGCTGCCCACCGGGGCTCAGCTCCTCTACAGCCACGCGGCACCGCAACTCCGCGTCCTCGCATTCCACTGCCGCTGCCAGGGTTCCCGACAGCATCGTCACCGCTTCTGCAAGTCTGCAAAAGGACCAGAACATAAGGGTCACGAGTACCCAGGGACATAACAGGTGGTATAGAGGCCTTGACGAGGAGAGAGGTTAAGGCCACGTAGGGTCACAGAGGCTGTCACTAGCAATACAAAAAGGCCACAGAGATAGTAAAAGGACACTGGGACCAACCGAAAATTCAATTAGAAATTACTCTCCTACACAATAATTTCCAGAGTGGTGGATGGGCAGCGTCAAATGCACCTTTTCTGCAAGAGCTGCAGAAAAAGGGAGACCTTGAACAGAAAAGAAGGCGGCTGCGAAAAGACCCAAGGCAGGCACTGAGTCTTCTCCCTGGGAAACTGGGGACTCTCACGTGGGGAGACGATCAAGGGGGCTGACATGTAATATGCTCCTCCTATCTCCAGGTACTTTCACTGGTTTATACGCGGACGGGCAGCTCTCACTGTTTCCGCGTGTACAGAAGTGGAAACAGGTTGGGAGAGGTCACACAGCTGGTCTGGGATAGTGTGATTCCGAAGCCCTGTTGCATCCCATCTCCAACGTGGGGAAAGGGTAGAATATTTGGTTGGAGAAATCGCAGTGGGACCCGGGAATCCTTGCTCCCTCCGTCTGACCCTCTCGTTTGCACCCTTCCAGCATGCACCCTTGAAAAAGCAGTCTCTTTGCCCCCCATCTCTGAGATCGGGTAGACACTCACATGCACCGGACTAACAAGCCGAACAGAGCTTGCCTGCCGGCGAAGCTCCGGCACTAGAAACTTTCAAATACTGGCAGTAGAGAATCACCCTATCACCGGCCGGATCTTTAAATTCTTCAGCCAATCAGAGACAGGGGCGTGGCAAAGGGTGTGTCATTGGTTGGGTTCCAACTCCTCGAGCTTGGGCTGTACCAATCGCACACCGGAGGAAGGAGGCTTATTGTAGGGGCCGAGCGTACCAAGTTGCGTGGACTAGTGGATGTGGCGGAAGAAGCCGGGGTAGGGGTGCGGTTTACAGCTGTGTGGCACGTGGTGTGGTGTCACCCAATCGGGGTCTGAAGATTTACTTTCATAACCGTCCCTCCAACACATTCCACTTTCCATCTATCCTTCACTTAGTAGATGAACGGGGCCCCCTCACGGGATGGTCGCCCACTCCTGGGCAGACCACCCTAAAATCTGCGCAGCCGCTGCCCCTGCCCCTCAACTCTTCCCACCCTTCTCTGCCTTTATAAGGGTCGTTTTACGTATTGTCTTTCTCACCCACCTGAGGCCCGTGTCAGATGCTCAGAGTACAAAGGAAGTGTGTGATCCTCTGTCTTCGGGGAATACTTACCCTCTTGTTGCCATCAGTGTTTGGGGAATTTATTTTTAATTATCTTTTTTTCCCCCTTGTGAAGCTTGGAATTACATAGGTGGGAGAGATCTTACAGGTGACTCCAGCCTCTCTATTTGTTTGTTTTCATTTTGCAAATGAGGAAATCACGGCCCCAAGAGGTTTCACCAAAGGTCACATCTCTTGTACATAGCAAAAACAAAGCCTTGAACTTAAGTCTAACCTGGCCTAAGCACCTCCGTGTTTCACTACTACACCACACTGCTCTCAGGTGATTGGTCTTTACAAAGGGAATCTCAGGTGCTGACAGCCACTGACTGCAATGCCCCAGCACTGTCGTTAGGTGTCGCCCTAAGCAAGTTTCCTTACTGTATCAAGCCTTTGTTTCCTCATATGTAAAAATGGAAGATGAAAATGTGATGATTGCACAACTCTGTGACTATACTAAAAATCATTGTGAATTGTTCACTTTAAATGAGTAGTATGTGGATTATATCTCAATAAAACTGTTAGGAAAAAAATCACGAGAAATATATATTTCCTCTTCAGTGTAGTCTTGACATATAAGTACCAGTAGCATAAATTTTCAAAGTCACTGTGGTAGACAGAAAAATGCCCCCCTAAGATGTCCACTTCCGATTCCCCATAACTTGTGAATATGTTACCTTACATGGCAACAGAGACTCTGCAGATGTAATAAATAAAGTATCTTGAGATGGGGAGATTATCCTGGATTGTCTGGGTGGGCCCAAGGGAATCAGAAGGGTTCTTATAAGGGAAAGAGGGAAGCAGGAGAGTCAGAGGAGGAGATGTGATGAAGGAAGCAGAGGGCGTGTGTGTGTGTGTGTGTGTGTGTGTAAGTGTAAGAGAGAGAGACAGCGATTTGAAGACGTTACTGCTGGTGTTGAAGATGGAGGGAAAGACCGTGAGCCAAGCCAAAGAATACAGGAGGTTTCTAGAAGCTGGAAAAGGTAAGGAAGTGGATTCCTCCCTAGAATATCAAGAAGGAACACAGTTTTTGTTAGCCCAGTAAGACACATTTCAGATCTCCAGAATGGCAACATAATTAATCTGTGTTGTTTTAAGCTCCTAAATGTCTGGTAATTTGTTACAGCAGCAATAGCAATAAGAAACAAACACAGTTATACAACTAGAAAGTGAAAGAGCTGGGATTATAGCCCCAGGTCTGTCTGTTTCCAAATCCTGTGTTCTCTTCTCACTATCTTTTACTTCTAGCAGGCCTAGCATACACTCACACAGCTTGCTCCTTTCCCCTTTCTCTCTGTGCAGTACCCCAGACTACCTCTAGAGAAGACATAGGGATTTTTACATGGATTTTCCCCCAACATTTATTTTTCTTTTGGCTTTTAATTTTTTTAATTGTAAAATAGACAATATAAAATTTACCATTTTGACTATTTTAAGTGTACAATTAATTGCCATTAACTACATTTAAGTGTTGTAAATCCATCACCACTATCTATTTTCAGAAAATTTTCATCATACCAAATAGAAACTATGTACCCATTAGGCAATAACTTCCCATTCCTCTCTCCTTTCAGCCCTGGTACCAACATTTTATTCTGAAAATATTCCAACATATACAGAAAGGTTGAAAGACTTTTATAATGAACATCCACATACCTGCCACCAAGATTCTATAATTAATATTTTGTCATACTTCATATCTCACAATTTAGCCATCCTTTTATTCATTAATCCATTTTTTGTTATGCATTTCAAAGTAGCAGACAACAGCACATTTCACATCTAACAACTTCAACATACATTGCATTAACTGGAGTTTATGCTTACTTTTTGCATGTAAACTCTACATACAGTAAAATGCACAAATCTTGGGCTTATTGTGACAGGAGTTTTGACAGATGCATATACCTGTGAGGCTCAAGCCCTTATCAGGATATAGAACTGTGCTATCCAATAGGGTAGTAACCAGCCACATGTGGCTACTTTTAAATTTAAAGTCATGAAAATTAAATGAAATTAAGTTTTTCATTTGTACTGGCCACATTTCAAGTGCTCATAGCCACATGTGGACAGCACAGACAGGGCATTTCCTTCATTGTACAAAGTTCTAAGAACATTACCATCATCTACAAAGTTTCCTCATGCCCCTTCGCAGTCAATCCCTGCCCTCAGTCCTTAGGCACCTCCTGTTCCGATTTTGTTTTCATCATAGATTTTAGCTTGTTCTAGAACTTCCTATAAATGGAATCATACGATATGTATTCTTGTGTGTACAGGCTTCTTTCACTCAGCATAATGGTTTCGAGATTCCTCCACGTTGCTATGTGTATCAGTTGGTGGTTCTTTTTTATTTCTGAATAGTATTCCGTTGTATGGGGATACCAGTTTATCCATTTTCAAGCTGATGACTATCTGGGCTTTCTGTGGATTTATGCTTTATTTTGAACAAATGCCTGTTCAAAAGAGATTAGTGGGTCATAGAATAGATGTGTATTTAGTTTCATATGAAATTGCCAGAGCTTTTTCCAAAGTGATTATATGCCCACCCTGATTTTTGTAAGAGCAGCAACAGTGAGTCCTTGTAGGGAAAGGAATAGACTGAATAACTGGACACCGCCTCCGGGTGGATTAACGGTCCTCAGGCTCCGCTCTCCTCCTCTCCCCTCCTCTCCCCAGCGCAGCTCTCCTGTCACTTGGATGCTGATTGGCCGATGGAGGAAGGAGGCGGAGCCAGAGAGGCTATTTACATCTGAGGCCGCACTTCCTCATCTTTCGCTTGGGGCAGCCTTGGTTAGCACCGCTCTGTAACTCTGCTCGCTTCTGCTTCCGTGAGATCAGTTCCCAGCGAAGCGCAATACTGCTGGCTCTTCTCGCCCAACCCGAAGCTTGGTTTTGACTCAAGCTCTCAGAAGGAGCGGGATTTTCTTCATTACAAAATTTCCTCTTTGAGAACTCTCATGTCTTGTCAGCTCTTTCTCATGGGTGGTCTCAGTCCAGTCTCCTGCTCATTAATAAAAACAACAATGATATTAGCGCAGGACTGGGCGGTTTACAAAATGCATTTTCAGCGTTATCTCTTGATACTTAAAAGGGCCCCTCACCTCCATTTTATAGTCCTTTCTCTCTAAGTTTTGCCCTCCTGCCTTTACAGCCCCTAAGCTTACAGGACAGTCTTGTGGGGCAGGGGGGGGGGTGGGGAAGGGGCGCTGGAAGGGTTTTTCAGTCTTCCTGCTTCCAGGGCACGACTTCATCACTGGTCAGCGGACTCTTGTTGATCTACCCTCTTTGAAATCTTAACTTCCACAACACATTCTCCTTATTTCTTCCTACACATTGGCTGCTCCTTATAGGTCTCCTTTGCTAACCCCTTTTCTTCGACCAGACCTCTCAATGTGGAAGGATATTTTTTTTTTTTTGCCCCTGCCCTTTTCAATACCATAGTTTAATTATCAGCTACATGCTGAATCCCAATATTGTATATCCAGCTTGCCCTTCTCTCCTGAACTCTAGATTTTATCTCCATTCGTCCTCCTCATATCTCCACACAGATGCCTAACAGATATGTCAAACTCACTTTCTCCAGAACAGAGTTTCTAATCCCCAATACCAAATAAAACTGTTTTTCGCCTATCTTCATCATCTTTGTAAACAGCACCACCAATTTGGGCTCAAGTTAAAAACCCATGTCATATCCTTGATTCTTTCTTTACCTACAACATCCAATCCACCATCTGAAAACAAAAACAAAAACAAACAAACAAACAAACCTGTTCTGCCTCTAAAATGTATTTTGAATCTATTCATATCCCTCCATCCCCACCCCACATCCTAGAGCTAGCAGCCTGTCATCTCTTCCCTGGGTTACCTCCACCATGTTGCTTCTGTGCGACATGAACTCCCCAGGGGCCCTGGTCTCTTTGCAGGTGGAATCTGAGTTTCTAGATATAGAATCTTCTGAGTCCTCAGCCATGGGGTTAGCTGCAGGGCTCTGCAAATTGAGACAATAAAATCATGTGGTGCCATTTTTCCATATAGGGTTGGAAATGGCTGGAAGCCTGTGGACTAGCAGAAGCAGTGAAACTCAGTCAACTGGTGTAGCTGCTATGGCAGCTAAGGCAAAGGAGGCCACCATTGGTCCCAAAGGCACTTAATTCTTCCTGCTAAGACTTGGGGGCAGGGTTCACCTTAGAGCTAAGGGAGAAGAGAATGGGGATGGTAGTGCTGGAGGCTGGGATGTAGTCAGTCACTTTCACTCTCTGGGTCTGTTTCTCTAAGTGTAAAATGAGGGCTCAAGGTATAACTAACATCATTCTCTGCTGGTCTTTACATTGAACTCCCCAGAAAGGGTTGTCAAGGCTGTAAAATTACCACTGGATGGAGGTGAGAGACATTGGAACTAGTGAGGAGGACAG
The DNA here is from genome assembly GCF_902729225.1 of Pteropus medius. Classification (NCBI taxonomy): domain Eukaryota; kingdom Metazoa; phylum Chordata; class Mammalia; order Chiroptera; family Pteropodidae; genus Pteropus; species Pteropus medius. The sequence continues at coordinate 13,333,873 of NW_024342473.1, read as the reverse complement.
TTCAGAGCAATGCCCAACGAAAGCTGGAGAACTCTGCATTTGGGGACCCCTGAGAGCCAAGGGCAGAAACCTCCACCAAAGGCACTCTGTAGCCCAGTCCCCCAGCCTCAGGTCTTCCCGTTACTCTCCGGTTAAGACTCAAGCTCCAGGCCCGGCCCTGCCAGGAGGTTCCTGAGAGAAGAGGACCAGGTCATCGCCACTGCCCTGGCGCCTGGCAGGAAAGAATAGGAGCCTTTTGGTGGCCTCATCTCTAGGCCGCCCAGTCGGGCAACCCCAGCACAGTCCAGTCAGGAGACCTCAAAGGCACAAACCGCCAGCGCTTCGGGCGCTGGCAGGGTCCCGCCCCACCCGGCCCCGCCCTCGGACCCCGCCCGCATCCCTCGCCTCCGCCTCTGGCCGGAAACCCCTCCCCCTGCCCTCGCCTGGTCCTCTCATCCTTTATCCCCTTCCAGTCCCTCTCCCTCCGTTGGTAGGGGAAGCTTCACCCCGCCTGTCCCTCCTTCTTCCTCCCGCTCCGCTCCCGGGTCCAGACTCAGGCCCCCGGCCCCCGCCCAATCCTCCCTCAGCCAGTCACCCTCCCGTTTCCCGCCCCACCGGGGCCTCCCAGCCCCTACTATTCCCCCCAGGCTCCGCCCCCAGCCCCCAGGCCTCTCTCCCCCCCCCCCCCCCCTGATTTCTTGGGCCCCGGCAGCTCGCAGGACAAGAACGCAGGAGCAGCCGCCCCTCCAGGCTTGGATGGAGCTGGCGGGGCTCGCGCGGCCCCGGGAGTGAGCGGCGGAGCGGCGGATCGGTCGGAGCTCAGCGGACTCGCCATGGAGGAGGTGAGGGATGGCCAGGCGCGGGGCCTGAGCTGGGGTCTTCGAGCGGCTCACGGCGGTTAGGGTTCCTGACTCAGGCCCTTGTTCCAGCCGGACCCTCTCTTGCGGGTCTCTAGACACCAGCACATCACCCCGACCCCAACCCCCAGACAGAGCCTAGGCTGGGCGGGGTAGGGATCGCGTCCGGCACTTCAAAGACCCGTCCAGCTTCATTATCTCTTTAGCTTCTTTCTCCAACTGTGGGCATGTTATTGTTCCCATTGGATTGACAGGGAGACTGAGGCTCTGGCCGAAAGTGGCTTGGTGTGCTGGTCTAGAACTCCGGTTACCGTTGACTCCCCGTGCCAACCAGATCACATCCTGAGGGGCAGATTGTATGCGTGTTGTGTTGGATGTGTGTTTGGGGGGCGGGGGGTGTCTGTGAGTCCTGGAATCCTTGTCTCAAGGAATCTTGAGGCAGTGACCCTATCTGGTGGCAGGAGGACTGGCCTCTTTTCTCCCCTGTATAAGTCCCTGTGAGTCCCCTTCCTCCTACCCTCTCACCTGCCCCATAGCTGGGCCCATGTAGGGGCTGATCCTGGCCCCTGCCTTCCCTATACCCCTGGCAGGGCTGACTCCCTGGAGGAGCTGGGCACCTGGACCAACAGCGCCCCTTGAGCCTCCCTCTTTTCCCTCAGGACCCTCTTGGTCTGGGTTGGGGTCAGGCACTCTGTGACCCCTTTACTTGCAAACTCAGTTCTCCCATGATCCAAGCACACAGCAAATACTTAATGTATGCCTGTGAAATGGATAAATTAAAGGAGGGATCTGCTGAGTCTAGAAGACTTTGCTTCTTGTCCTCTGAGGGGTTCTCAGCTTCTATCTCTCCAAGCCAAAGGGAAGAGGATATGTCTGTGCCTGGATGACTGGAAAGAAAAGATGAAGCCTTCACTTTTGGGGTAACCCTGGCCAACTGGGGAGTCCTGGGTGGACCAGGCTGCTTGTGTCCCCATCAGTACTCATCTCCCTACTTCCTGGGGCCACTGCCCAGGGACAGCTGAGCTGTTAGGGTTCTGTCCAGGCCAGGCCCTGTGTTTCTGTGGGATGGTAGATAAGTCACTTCCCCTCTCAGCCTGTGTTTCCTCTTCTATAAAATATAGGGCCTGAGGGCCTCCTCTCTGGATCCTGACAGTATGATTGTGGCCCCTTCTTTCGGAGTGGGTGGAAGTAGGGGGCAAAGTCAGGCCACTATGATTTGCTGTGTTTTCTTGCTGACAGAGGTGGGGCTGCCCTTCCTTGCCCCAGGCCTCTGTTGTAAGGGCTCCGCTGTCTGGCTGTTGCCCCTCCCCTTCTCCCAGAGGATGTGGGACAAGGTTACTCCATCTCCTGATCTGCTCTGGCCCCCAATTAAGAGAAGTTCTCCTGGGGTTTCCTGGGCCCATGGTTTGTCTCCTGTCCAGCCCAGCCCAGCCCTGCACTCTCTCTGGTCCTGAGTTTCTAATATTGCCAGTTATGATTCTCAGGTGCTGAAAGCTCCCCACATAATTGAGCCATCTAAGGTCTTGTCCACCTCTTCCCCACACAGCCGGGAGCTCCCTATCCCCTACCTCACCTTTGGCATCCCTATCTCTTTTCCTCCCATTTCTTCTCCCAGTCACATCCCCTTGTTTCTTTAGGCCTCAGTGTCCATCTTTGTTTCTCTAAAACCCCTCTTAGATCATAGTCACCTGCTTTCCCCCATGACCCTAGGCTGGCCTCATCACTTCATTCCCACAGGGCTGCTTTCAGATCTTCCCCCAGCTTTGAACTTCCTTCCCATGCTCCGGCCACCCTGATGCCAAGCCCCCTCTGTGCAATGGATTGGTAGTTCCTGTCAGGCTGAGGTTAAGTGAAGAAGTGTAGGTCTGGGCACTGGGCATCTGTCCACTTATGTTCTCAAGGCCTCACTTCCCTACCTATAAAATGAGGAAGGTGGGTGATCCAGAAATGCGATGATATATGTGCAGAAGCTTTGAAAACTGCAAATATTAATGTGAGGTATTGCCGCTGGAGTAAGGTTGCATACCCTGGACCCAGGCTTTCCCATCTTTGCCCTGTTCTCTCAGTCATGCTTTTTCCTGGCTTGGCCTCCAGTGGTTCCAGGCTGCTCAGTTACCCTTTCATATCTAGAGAGAGGCAGGGCAGTGAGTGTCCTGTCCGAGGACTGGTTTTGTGACCTTGAGCTAATCTCTGGGTTGGTGCTATGTATCTCCCAACCAGCTGGGGTCTTCTCAAGCAGGGGATGCCCACCTAACTCCCAAACCTGGGACTTCCCTTATTCAGGATCTTTGTTGTCCCTATCAGACTGGAAGTTCCGCCAGTGCTTCCAGTCTCTGATTGCCCCATCTCATGTCTCTGACAGGGTGGGTTCTTAGCAGAGTTTGGTCAGAGCATCACTAGGTTCAGTAAAAGTGCAAAGGTTGTCATAAACTCCCTGTGATGCGAGGTGCCAACAAGTTTTCTTTTGCTGGCCTCTGTCTTCTGTTATGGCCTATGTTGTGGCTTTCCACCTGTTCCCTTCTGGGCGCAGGGTGAAGGTGACCTGGTGCCAAAGGGTGCCTCAGGATTGTCCTACAGTGGGCAGGGGAGGGCCTGAGTGAGGATGGATGGGAGAGGAGGGGGTGAAACAGGAAAAACAGTGGTCAGCTGGTCAACAAGAGGAGAGGATGCTGAGAAACTGGGCTGAGCTGGACAAAACCTCCCCTGTGAGTCCTGCCAAGGGGGAGGGGCCACTTATTAAAATATACTGGGGCAAAGCCAGGCCCCTTGGTGAGAGAGTATCTGAGGAGGGATTGGGCCTGGGCGAAGGGTGGCGGGCAAGTGGGACCTGCAGCCTGGTCTCCCTTCATGTTACTATTGCTATGGCTGATTCCTGATATGGAGACCGTTTCTTGGGCTTTGGTTCATGCCTCCAGCCCCTCACTTGTCACTCCGCCATCCCAAAGTGCCTTCTTGCCTCAGTTTCATCCCAGCCCCATCCTTCCCTAAGGCCCTGGACTTTCTTCTCTAGCTAATCCAGCAATGCTATTCACTGGATACTGCTCTGCTATATACCCTGAGAGGACAGCGGTCAAAGCACAAGGTTTCAGTTTTGATCACTGGGAGCTTCCAGCTGGCAGGAAGTTTTCACGTGTCAGTGGGTGAGGCAGGCAGGGGGAGTCACAGTGGAGGAGAAAGGGGTATGAGATCCCATGGGATGGTAGGTGGGCCCCTGAAAAGAGAAGGTGAGCTTGGAGCTCAGAAGTGGAAGACCTAGGCAGCAGCTTCAAGCTGTACCATGCCTACCTAGCTGCCTTGTTTAAGAGACGCCAAGAGTCAGCAGGCCTAGGAAGTGGCCAACAGTGCTGCAGTTGCTGACGGAGGGGTGTGATGTGTGAAATGTAGGGATGGGGTTTCCCATTGCCCACTTCTTCCCTTCCAGCCCTGGGCCTGGGCCAGCTTGCAAAGGTCACTGAGGTGAGGAGGCCCCTGTGGTTCACACAGCCCATGGGGGAGGATCTGGTGCTTTAGGGAGTGGGGGTTGGATGCATGATAGGATCCAGCCTCCCTCTTCTTGTAAAGGGCCCTGAAGTCTCCTCTTCGGGTCAGGGTGGCTCATAACTGGCCTGTAGGCAAGTCTCCCACTTCCTCACCCTCCATCCGGGAAGACCATTTGGGACCATCCCACTTCCCCATTTTTCTTGTCATCTGCAAGTTAGGGAGAGAACCTGAAGGGGGCACCTCACATTCCAAAGAGCTCCCAGAACATTGATGCCCAGCAGCTAAGCCCGGAAAGGTCTCGTTCTAAATTCTGAACCAGGCCCAGGGAGAGAGGGTCCTGAGAGTCAGAGGGGATGGCAGTGACGATGGTAACAATAAGGACAGCTACCGCTTACTAACTTTAGGGCAGCGGTCCCCAACTTTTTTGGCACCAGGAACCAGTGCTCCTATGAGAATCTAATGCCTGATGATCTGAGTGGAGCTGAGGCGGTGATGCTAGTGCTGGGGAGCGGCTGCACATAAAGATGAAGCTTGGCTCCCTCATCTGCCGCTCACTTCCTGCTGTGCGGCCCGGTTCTTAATAGTCCACGGACCGGTACTGGTCTGCGGCCCAGTGGTTGGGGACCGCTGCTTTAGGATATCCTAGGCACTGCTTTATATGCCATATTTTTATTCAGCAACATTTATTGAGCAGCTACTATGCGCCAGATACTGTGTAGGCACTGAGGATGTAGCAGCAAACAAAACAAAAACCCGTGCCCGAATGAAGTTATATATAAACTTTGCAACTTCTATTAATATCTCCATTTCATAGCTGAAGAAACTGAGGCTTAGAGAGATCAGATGACTTGCCTGTGGTCAGTGTGACTTGAGTTTCAAAGCTTAGACTCCCAACTGCCACAGAGTGTGCTGTTCACAGGGGTGGAGGGGCACAGTGAGAACCAAATTAGGGCTCCCCTGCCATAATAGAGAGCAGGAAGGCTGTGCCCTACCCAGCCCCTGACAACTCATTACACTTCCATCTGCCTGGGCTTGTCCTTCCAAAGGCAGCTGTGGCCACAGAGTATCCCCTGGGGAGAGGTGTGCTCCTTCTAACTGGGGCCCCTTTTTGAGCTTTATGTAAATTACAAAGTAGTCAAAATTAGTGCTAATTTCCTTCTAGCATCCTCTAGATTCTGACACGCTCTTGACCCCCTCTCCTCTACCTTCCCCTTCACACTCACTACTGTGGGTACCAGTCACTGAAGCAAAGTGGTAGCAAATTGGGTATATTTTTATTTTCATTTCACAGAATTTCTTGCATACTCATTATGTGTAAAGGAACAGTGCTAGGTGCTGGGAACCAGAAGTGAATCTGACCCCATTTGGTAGGCATACACCTGGCACCCAGCTACCCAAGCAGGTAATAAAGAGGCACAAGATGTCAGTGCCTGGAGGGCAGCTGTATCAGAGAAAGGCTGAGTTTGCCTCCCATTCTAGCCTTTGGTTGAAGGCATAGTCCTTGTAGTCCTTATCAGATAGGATGGCTGCCCCAAAGTCCTGGCCTGAGGTTGGGAGGAGGGCAGAGAAGCCTCCTATTTTGAGGCAGATGCAGGGGCTACAGAGGGGCTTCTTTAGAAGGGTTGGGGTAGAGAGGCAGATTACCACTCTGCCTGCCTGCCTCCTCTTATCCTTCTGATCCTACTTAAATGTCCTTTCCCCTGGGCAGCCTTCCTGGGCTTCCTGCCTGGACCAGGTCCTGCACTGTACTCTCTCACCAACCCCTTCACTGTTTCCTTCATAGCATTTCGCACTTCTTAATGTGTTTGTGTCTGGTGTTTATTTGTCCAGCAACTCCTTCCCATATTTCCCACTCTATGAGGGCAGAGATCCATTATTTTTATTCCCCTCTGTCTGTACTACCACCTGTGACATCATAGGTGCTCAGAACATTTGTTGGTTTGTTGAATGAACACCTTGAAGGCAGAATGGAGGAGCAGGAAGAACATGGGGTCAGAGACCCAGTTTGAATTCTGGCTCTGCCCCTCCAGCTGTGTGAGTATGGCATGTCATCCCTCTCTGAGCTTCAGTTTGCTGTGACATGTGGATAATGATGCCATTGCCTCGGAGGGTAGTCATATGGGTTAAATGTGTATAAAATGTAACGCGATGGCTCAATACAAAGTGGCTGCTGCTATTATTGTTGCTGCTGTTATTATCCTTATTTCTAATACTGGATTAAGAATATCTGCCTTGGGGGTTGTGGGGAAGCTCACATGGGATGCTATCAGTAGGTACCCAGAAGAGGGACACATCCCTAGAATGGCTTATGGACTAGGTGGCCCCATGGTGGCAACTCTCATGGCATGTCCTGGTGCTATCTTACAGGGTATGAAGGACGGGGGTGAGAAGCCTCGGGAAGCACGGACGGCAGACAAGGCTGGCTGGATCAAGAAGAGCAGCGGGGGCTTCTTGGGGCTTTGGAAAGATCGCTATCTGCTCCTCTGCCAGGCTCAGCTACTGGTCTATGAGAATGAGGTAAGAACTTGCCTGGCCCTGAAGGTTGGGGTGCTAGTGCAGGAGGCAAAGTGAGGGCAGCCCAAACCAGCAGGAGGATCCCAGAACCAGGACTGGAAGACGTGTTCTACTTTTGCCATGCTGTGTAAACTTGGGTGAGTGCCTGATCGTCTCTGTGTCTCTGCGGCATAAAGATAATACCTCTAGATGCAAGTCTATGGCTCCTGGATAAGGGGCTCTTTGAAGCGTATGTGCACAGGGGCATGTGTGTCTCCTCAGCTGTACACCTACACTGCAACTTCCTGTCCCTGGGCTAGGTTCCACATATGTGAATGTTCCAGAAAACTGAAGCTTGCTCTATTTAGCAGTGAATGTAGAAATAATACTTATATTGCTCATGTGTTTTTGGAGTTCTTACATACCTCTCATATGATGCTCATGACAGTCCCATGAGGGTGATCATCATGTCATGTTTTACAGGGATGGATGCTGAGGCTCAGGATAGCCAAATGACTGTTCAACATTCACCTCTCAGTGAATGACGGAGCCAGGTCTAGAACCAAATCTAGTGCTCTTTCCACCCATCAGTGCTAGCAAGTAAACTCTAAAAGTTACTTTTGGTAGAAGTCCTCTAAAATATGTAGAATATTCTCTACCTTCTTCAATAGAAGACGCTGGCCTAAATTGAGTCTTTCCTTGGTGGCTCAGAGGCACTTATCATCAGACTGTTTTGTAATACCAGACTGTACTTTTCAGCTTTTCTTTCTCTTTTAATATGAAGCTGCCAGTTGCCACTGCTGCTGTCCTTGTGCCTCTCACAGTCCTCACATCTTCCCACTCCAGACTTGTGCCCCTTCTCATTTAAGCAGGCTTGGAACTTGGATAACCGAGGAAACTAAAATTGTGTGTTAAGTAAGAGTTGACAAAGCTCTGGGTGAAAACCTGAGAAGGAAAGGTGCCTTTTACTTGTAAATGATGTTTGTGTTCTGGAGTTGAGGCTATCAGAGGGTCCCTCCACTGAAAATGGGCTATCACTGTATGCCTTTGACAGATGGAATACATGGGGAAGAACTGGCCTGGCAGTGGAAGGGACATCCTGCCTGTTCCCCATCAGCCTCTCTCAGCATTCCTCATGGTACCTTGGCAAATTTATAATTGTCCTAGGCCAAGAAAGATTGGGCACACAGATCTACGTGTTTAAAGGATTTGCCCTTGAGAAGTACCTTGTTTCTCCTGCCAGAGGCCCAGGCTCATTGAATTGAGGTGTCAGAGAGGCAGCTGGAGGAGGGCAAGGAGATGAATTGCGCAGACAGCCCTCCAGATGTTCTACACCACTGCTGTCCCCAAATGAGGATGTGCTGTGGTGGCAGCAGAGGGATATTTTTATAAATAAAAGGCGTTGTTGCAGCTTCCTCCAGTCCCAGCTGCCTAAGAGTTAGTTGAATGACAGGCCCTCAGCTGTTAGCCTGTCAGGCGCTGCCAGACTTGCCCCGGGCCGCCTCTCCACATCTGGCCACAGCTGGGATGCAGGGAGGATTTCACATCCTCTAAACACGAAAAATCTAAATTGTGCTTTTAAAAACAAAATCAGTATTAAAAACCCCAGTGCAGCCTCAAGAACTTAGCCCTCAAGGGTGGGGAGCTTGGCCCAGGAGTAGGAATTGAGAAATGCTTATTAGTTCAATTCCTCTTTCTTGATGTAAGAAACTAGGCGAGTGCGAATGCTCTTGGCTGTTTCCTTGCTGTCAGTGAGGCTGATGTTCCAAAAATGCTGCCCCCGCCTAGTGTCTGCTGGTTTATCCGTTTTTCTGAGCTGCAGAAGGGCCAGATGATTCAGCATTTCAGGTCAAGAGGAGACCCAGGTCAGGCAGCCGTGGGGAACTGGGTGGTAGAGACGGGCTGACTTTTCGTCTGGGCCAGTAGTTGTCCAGCTGGGGGAGGCCTGTGCACATGGGACAGGTGCACTGTGCTCTCTGCAATGGGGTGTCCTTTCCCAGGCAGCTTCCTTCCTCTGGATGCCCAGGAGGACCTTCCTGGGTCTCACTCTGGGCCAGGCATTCAGTCCAGCAAACTGGTCCTATATGTATCCCTCTTGAGGGCTACTAGGCCACAGTAGGCGGAACAGAAAGGAGAGCAGACACTTGCAGCATAGGATAGAGAGAGATGGCCCAGCAGGGATTAGGACTGTTTTTCCCGATGGCAGGGTGTCCTTAGTGCCTAGTCCAGTGCCTGCACCCGGCAGGTGCTTTGCGGATTAGCAACCTCAAAGGAGGGAGGGAGCACCATGGCTTGGGCTCATAGGAGTGGGCAGCAGAGCTTCCTGGACCAGATGGATTTTACTATCTCTTGTGTTGAGTGGAGGAACCGGGAAGGGATTGGAGACTAGGGGGTGGAAAGAGATGTGTGGAGGCAAAAATGGAAAAGACACCTGATTGAATTTGGATGGGAAAGCTCAGGTCACCCTGGCCATCTGTTCCCTTTTCCTTGAGGTGCTGAAGAGAGGGTAGATCAGTGGTAATCCACTTTAGCTGTATAGTCATCTGCTTTGGAAAATACTGGTGTCCAGACTCCACCCTCTCACCCCCCCAGGGATCCTGATTAGTCTGGGATGTTGCCTGGGCATTGGAGTTTTGAAGGATTCCATGTGCCACCAATGTTGAGAACCTCTGGTGTAGAACAGAGGTTCTCAAACTTTTGTATATATCCGAATCACCTGGAGGGCTGTTAAAACTCAGATTGCCAATCCCATTCCCCTAAGCTTATGATTAAGGAGGAATGAAGCTTGAGAATTTGCATTTTTAACAAGTTCTCAGGTGATGCTGCTGCTGCTGCTGGACCAGGTACCATGCTTGGAGAACCACTAGTGTAGAGCAACCTGTTGCTAAGGCACTTACCAAGCCTCTGCCTCTGGCTGGGAGGAATGCGCTGTGATGGGAAGAGCTCTGGCCTGGGAGTCAGAGGATGTGGGTTTGAGTTTGGCCTTACCCCTTATACTTGGGTCTGTGACCCTAGGGCAAATCACTTCACCTCCAGGCTTCATTCTCTTCCTCTGTAAAATGAGGCAAATACTAGCTTTCTTAGGGCGATTGAGAGGCTCAGGAGAATCAGGAAGGTACCTGAGTGCTTGTTGAGTGTCAGTGTTTCTCAGTACAGTAGTCCCTCATTATCCACAGGGGATTGGTTCCAGGATACCTGTGGATACCAAAATTCACAGATGCTCAAGCATCTTATGTAAAGTGACATGGTATTTGGATATAACCTACACACATCCTCTTATATACTTTAAATTATCTCTAGCTTACTTATAATACCTTATACAATGTAAATGCTATGTAAATAGTTGTTAAACTGTATTGTTTAGGGAATGATGACAGGAAAGAAATGTCTGTACATGTTTAGTATGGGAAAAACCCGAAATAAATAATCTAGGTCAGCAACAAGGTAACTTTTTTTCCAAATATTTTTGATTCAAGGTTGATTGAATCTGTGTATGCGGAATCCTTGGATATGGAGCGCCAACTGTATATGCAGATTATCATGGAGGGAAATTGGGGCATTTCTTCTGCAAATAATTGAGTCACTGCCTCCTAGATATTCCACCAAAACTGCAGAGCACTGAGGTGATCCCTGGGTGGGTGCTCTTGCTGGCTGGTTGCATGACTTACAACAGCAAGAGTTGCCTTCACTTGTTGGCCAGTCTCCAGGGCAATGCCCCCCACCCCCACCCCACCCCAGCGCCTGCTGCTACTTGCCTAAAGTCTCTAGGGTGAGAATGTACCACATCTAGGAAGTTGTTCCAGCTGGGTCTTCCTGGAAGAGGAAGCAATTGACCACCATTGATGGAAGAGCTTGTCCTAGGCAGCTTGTTGGAGAGCACTCAGGTGCCAGGGTCGATGAGCAGGAAGGCAGACCAGTCAGCATTCAGGGGTGGCCTAGAAGAGGCTGCCCACTGTCCTGGCCACTGGCCTTTCTAGTGATAAGGCCTCAGGATGACAGCCTTGTGTGTGTGGGGTGCTCTTAAAGGAACCCTTGTCCTCTTCATTGTGCAGGCCATGGAGAGTGGCCTCTCACCCCAAGACAAGGGTCAGCAGAGGAAGATACAGGTGGAGAAGTCAACTCAGGATCACTGTGGTAAAGGCAGGGCATGTAGCCGCAAGCGTGCCTCATTCATGCTTCCCTCTGTGGTTCTGCCTGGAAAGCCTTTTCTCATTTTGTGATAACTTGCTCCTTCTTCCAGATACCTCTTCCACAGATCTCTGCCTGGCCTCTAGGACTGCATGGACCCTCAGGCACCCTTTTCTAAGCCTCTCCAGCTTCCTCTGTTGCCTCTTTTGACCTTAGGCATATTTGAGTCAGCCCTGCTCCCCACCTTTGGGCTATGAGCCCCATTTCTCATGTGCACGGTGAGCCTTGAGGGTGTCCCTCCAGATAGCGTGGACTTGCTATACCTCATCTTGGTGATTTATTGGCAGCCTGACCAAGTGATGCCCTCACTTGAGTGGGATCAGGGTCTGAGGTGGGGTCTGCGTATTCAAGTGTCTGGGTGCATCTCATTCTTACCACTTCATATCCTTTCTCTCTCCCTCCCCAGGATGAGCAGAAGTGTGTGGAGACAGTGGAGCTGGGCAGCTATGAGAAGTGCCAGGACCTTCGTGCCCTCCTTAAGCGGAAACATCGTTTTATCTTGCTGCGATCCCCAGGGAACAAGGTAGGGCTGTGCCTACTGTGGCCTGACCTCCCTCCAGGCTGGGGTCTGCTTTGGAGGATCACCCCTGGGGGCTCTCTAAGATAGGCTGAGCTTCTAGATGCAGCCTACACATTCTCTGTGGAGTGTTCCCTGAGGCTCAAACCCGGAGCTGCTGCAGGGTGAACCTTTTGCTCGTTTTGTCTCCCCAGCCCCTGGTTGATAGGAGATGTATTTAGAGCTCTGGTGAGAACTCTGCTCCCCTCTCCCCTTCCAGGCTCTGGAGCCTCCTTCCCAGGCTATAGTTGGAAAGTAGCCTTTGGGAGGTGGGGCCCTTGGCCTTCTCCCACACCCTGGACACAGGAGGCCCAGGGATGAGGCCTTCATCCTACTAGGCCTCTGACACTGTGATATAGTCTGGGCCAGAGGGGAAGGTGTGGCCTCCCCTTCATCCCAGGCCTTCCTGGGTGGGCCACCCCTCTACCCTCCATCCTGGACTCAGTGCTCAGAGATGTGCATCCCCCCCAGCTCTCCTCCCCTTGTACTTTCCTTTCTTGGCTGATGCTGGAAAAAGTCTCTTGCCTGAGAAGTTCTTTTCCTGAGACATGCTGTGTGTGCAGATGAAGTTTGCTGTTTGTACCGCGTATCTCTGGCAGGGAGTCTGGGTGGGTGTTGACACACGGCATAGATATCGAGAGGGAGTCAGATTCTAGGCTGGCGTGTACAGCACATCTTGCCAGCTCACGCCCATCTGCAGCTGGGTCACGCCTCGTCCCGACCTCTGCATGTCATGTGGAGCCTCCTGGAGTGGCGCTGAGTCAGAGAGCCTGGGGGTTGGGGAGTGGGTCTGGTCTGGGCCTGCTGGAGGCCATTCTGTTTCTTCCTCAGCTTTCAGGGCCAGGAGCCCAGTCCTCTGGAGGAGACCATGCTGCTTTACTCACTAACCTTTCGTCCTGCTCTGCACTGGGTGGGAACAAAGGATCAACTGCAAGGCTCTGACCCTGGGATTGGGGGTGTGCCCAGGGTGGGGGCAGGTTTGTAGTGTTCATGAGGCTGGGACAAGGTTTCACTTGACATCTGCTGCTTAGGGCTCTTTGAGGAAGAGTGCCATGTTTTGGTCTTTTAGGCATTAGAGCCCTACTCTGTCCTGGAGGACTGCTTCCTCTCTAGGGCGATGTATTTGTGTTTGTGTGTTTGAGATGTGCAGAGTTTGTTATGCATGAAGGTCTGCTCCTATATGTCCAGTGTGCATGTGTATATCTCTTTATGTGCAGGTACGTGTTCACCTGGCCATGGTCTGTCTGGGTTTCTGTGTGTCTCTTAGTGAGTTTATGTGGTCATGGGTTGGAGGGGGCCTTGCTTCTCTGTCCTTTGTCCATGCTATTCTGTGGGCCACCTCCTTTCCCCAGCTCCGAGGATCAGCTGGTGGTAGGCTAGGTGGGTTGGGCCCAGCGCAAGGTGAGACATCACTTTTGGAGAGACCTGTTTGTGCAGCTATATTCTCAGCCACTTTGGCCAACACCCTCTTTTCTATCCCCTAATTCTGCTGAGAGTTCAGTTTGGCTTTGGGTGACTCTGGGAACAGGATGATCAGTTAGGGAAACGGGCTGCGGAGCAGTTGGCGGAGAGTACAGAGCAGTGAAAAGATAGCACGTCCTGACTCCAGCTCACGGGCCCTCTGATCTTTGCCACCCCAGGAACTCACACAGAGAGTCGGGGCTCTCCAGAGGGCAAATGTGGGGGGCTTCCCAGAGCACCACATCCCCTATATTCTCTCACCCTCCTTTCCTGTCGCCCTGGGTGTTCCCCATCCTCAGTGAGGCTGCCCACTGGCCAAGAGGTCACATGACCCTGGCTGTCTGGTCCTGAAGCCGCCTGTTTTTTGCTTCTAATCAAATAAACAAAGACTCCAGTGTCTTGCATGCCCCTCTCCCCCTGCCTCCTCATCCCTACCATGAGGTCACAGGCAGACTCTGCCAGGAAGCAGGGTGGCCTCTGCTGGGCCTTGCTGCCCTGCTGGTCTCAGACAGCTTGGCCCTTTCCTCTTTCCTCCCTCCTCTCCCCCTCTCACTTTTTCCCTGTCTTTTTGTCCTCCCCGCTTTCCCAGTCCATGTGGCCCTATCCTGTGGTCAGTCCTGTTAGTTCCTAAGGTCCTCACAGGGCCTATGCCCCTGGGACTTCTTGGAAGGACTTGGGGAGGGACCTGTGCAGCTTGTGGCTCTTTGGGACATGGGGCGGGGGTGAGTCAGGAGGAGCAACTTCTTGGTATTCAGCTGGTCCCTGTTCTGATCACCCTCGTAGGATGCCTGGCTCATTCAGGAGAGATCACAGGGTTACTAAGGGTGAGGCTGGGTCCCATTTAACTTTGTATTCCTTCTCGTAGGGGAGCCCTTCGGCCAATACACTCCCTTCAGTCTGCCTTACGTGGGCCGACCAATGGGAAAGGCCACAGTTTGAATTGGGTCCAGTGGTCTGTTCTTGTCCCACTGAGGCCCCAAGTAGTGAAGAGACCTATGCAGGGTGCCACTGAGGGTTGGTGGGACTGGAATAGAAACCTGTGATCTTGACGCCAGGCCAGTGTCCTTTCTCTGCTCCGTTCTTGCTGCATCTACTGCTAAGTTCAAGTGTATGCTTCTCAAGCTCTCTGGGATGCTAAGTCCTACACCAGGCAGGGGCCCCGCCAACTCCAGGCCTATGAGTAGGAGTAGCAGCTGAACTCAGAGGGGCTGGCCCTGGTCCGCCTTTCTCACAGCCCTGTCACAGGGTTGGGTGGGCCCTTGAAGAGCCTGGATACAACGCTGTCCCTTCCTGAGCCCCTGGCAGCCCTGATGGCTGGGCTAAGAGGCAGTTGCCAAGGTGCCCTGGGGTTTCTGACTTAACTGCAGATCTGCTGCCAGGATCGAATTTACCCCGGTCATGCAAATGAGCATTTGGTTGTGCCTGGCATGAGGAGGTGGGTGGGACCCAGGGCCCTGTGTGGGGAGAAGCAGGAGGGAGGCAGCCAGGAGGAAGTTATATAATGAGGATGCTGAGGGGGCCAGGCGGACTGCGGTGTTACATAACTGAGAGGGGCGGGAGGGAAGGTGCTATCTAACACCGGGGTGGGGGATGGGCAGGCTGGCGACCTGCTGGACAGAGAACTAGGGCATCTTGAGGTCAGAGAGTGGGCAGCAGCCCAAATACAGGGCAAAGGAAGGAACCTCGGGCCAGTTCATTCATTTATTGGCTCATTCATTCAGTTACCATTTATCGAATACCTACTATATGGCATGCCCTGGCTTTAGTCAGGTTGAATTCCCTCAGCATTGCTTTGTGGTAGGCAGTGTTATCCCTTTTTCTAGATGAGGAAACTGGGGCTTTTTTGTCCAGAAGAAAGGCCAGGGTGATAATTCCCACTACTGAGCACTCACTCTGTGCCTAGCTTAATTCAACACTTTAGATCCATCAGTGATCTTCACAGCTCCATGAGGCAGGTTATGTGGTGTTTTCCTTTTACAGATGAGGAAACTGAGGCTCAAGGTCTTCCAGCTGTAAGTGGAAGAGCCTGGATACAACACTGTCCCTTCCTGAGCCCCTGGCAGCCCTGATGGCTGGGCTAAGAGGCAGTTAGTTGCCCCTCAGCATCCTCATTATATAACCTCTGTCCAGATCAGAGGTCCTAGGAGACTGGGATTACTCCTACTTTACAGAGAAAACTGGAGCCCAAAGATCAGGCAGCTGGCCTAGGGCAGTCAGTCACATGGGGCAAGACCAGATCTGGGCTCTTTCCACCGGGCAAGGCTGATTCTAATCCAAATCTCTGGCAACGGCACGTAGGGGAGGAGCACCTTCCCTCTGGACCTTCCCCTCCCTGCCTGGTGTCAGACCTCTTGTGGGGGTCGTTTTGATTTTCAACTTTGGGATCTGGGTGGGAAGCTTCCTTAAGACCCCAAATGCAAACACGTTTAAACATCTGCCATCCACCCTATCCATGCTCCCTGCAGGTCAGTAACATCAAATTCCAAGCGCCCAGCGGGGAGGAGAAGGAATCCTGGATCAAAGCCCTCAATGAAGGGATCAACCGAGGCAAGAACAAGGCATTTGATGAGGTGCGATGCAGTCCTGCAGATGGCTCTGTGTCTCTTTCTCACTGTGTGTGTGATCTCAGAGAAGACCCTGCCCCACCACACCCCAGATAAGCCCTTGATTATGTCACTGCTACAAACTTTGGGTCATCTGCTGTCGCCTCATTAAATCCTCACAACTAGGTAGTAGTGTTCCCATTTTACAGATGAAGAAACTGAGGTATAAGGAAATTAAGTGAATTTACTTTAAATAAAAACATGCATAAAGCGGTAGAGTAGAGAATTTAACTGGTTGCAGCTATGCATCCTTTCCAACTGGAAACAGCAGGTAGGCCTAGATCAGAGAGGTCTGGGGGGTAAGTTGAGAGTCAGAAAACTCATTTTTCAGTTCGGCTATGAAGTCCAGGCCAGTCTGGCTCTAACCCTGGGCCTCCCTATCTGTCTGCAATGGCCACTCAGTTGCCAGTACTGTAGTGGTGATGGTGGCAACAGCAGCCATGATCAGGCTTGGGGCAATCAGGATGTCCCCTGTGGCAAATCTCCTATAGAAGATTGTCTTTGACTCAAAACTAATTGGGCTAAAATGGACCTAGAGGCCACCTGGGATGGCCTTTGGATTGCAGAAGTCTGAGACCCAAGGGGAGCGAATCTTCCCAAGGCCCCTGACTCAAAGCCATGGCTCCTATGTCGTGTCTTAGGTGACAGTCATGTTTGACCCTTCACTAGCTGGGGAAAGTGCCCCCATTTTGTGGGACAGCAGTGATGAGACATATTATGGGTATTGTGAATCTTGCTTTGTGGTTTCTTGGGCTATTACTCACCCTTACCCTCATCCCCCTCCTTTCCTTATCCTGAGAACAGAGTTACTACTCTCCAGATCCCCTGACCCAAAGGGGCAGAGGCCTTGCTCTTTCCAGGCATATCCCCAGGGGTCCTGGGAGAGTGACTGGGGTTAGGGCAAGGCCTATTCTGGAAGCAGGTACCAGGAGATTATGGGCCATCTTCTCCCCTGCCTCCAACTAAGCCCAACTAAGCCCAACTAAGTCACAGTAGGCTGAGGAGCAAAGGGCTGATAGCCTATATTCAGGCATGAAGACTGAGGCAAAGAGGGCAGCTGCAGAAAAAGGGAGAGCCTCAGACTGCAGGCAGATGACAAAGGCAGTGTAGAGGTCATGAGAAGAACAGGTCTGGACATGGGGAGATGCTTCAAAGAGAGAGGTAGCGACAGGGTGCTCGACCCTGTGAAGTGAGCATGCGGGTGCAGACCTTGACTTTGAGCTAACGCCTGAGCATTTCTTCTTCCCCCCAAAGCCTGGTGGGGACTGACCTGGTTCCTTCTCCTTCCCAGGTAAAGGTGGACAAGAGCTGTGCCCTGGAGCATGTGACACGGGACCGGGTGCGTGGGGGCCAGCGGCGCCGGCCACCTACAAGAGTCCATCTGAAGGAGGTAAGACTTTACCCCAGCTAGTACAGGTGGGAGGTCAGTTGAACCTGGGACCCAGCACTTTAGGATGGTAACCAGGCTTAGAGACCCCTTTTCCTGGAGGACTTCTGGAGCTGGGGCTTCTCAAGTGTTTTGCGGGGAGCTGTGTGTAAAGGCACACGTGTTAGATGTGTTCAGGGTATAGATGCACCTGCTGTGCTTGTTGAGTCCACACACTGGCCTTAGCCAGAATTGGTGCTTGAAGGAAACTGAGACCCTGAGACTACTCCTTGCCTCTCAGAGCTCAGCTTCCAGCTGGAGAAAAGACGTGCTCCAAGTAGAGCTATGTCTAAGTGTTGTACTGAGGGTTCTGGGAGGCCAGGGCAAGAGGGACCCCAGAAGACCCACTGGTGCTTGAGCTGACCCTTGAAGGAAGGGAACGGTTTCAACTGGCAGATGTGATGTGATTGAATATGGGTCTGGGAGAGATGGACTGAACAGAGGGACGGTTGTCAGAAATGCCCCCAAGACTGGAGGCTGAGCAAATAGAGGCCCTGGGCACAGGGGATTTAGGAGAAGGTATGGGCAAGGGGAGGGGTAAAGGAGGAGCTTCCTTTCAGACTGGTGTTGCTGATGGGGGCAGATGGTGGGTGGAAAGAGGTCTTGGAGGCCAGGAAAGAACCTCAGCAAACGCTAACATTTGGGGACCGGGGTGGCAGTAGGGAGCCAAGGAAGAGGAGGCCAGAGAGATGAGTGGCACATCTGGGGAGAGAAGGGTACAGGACTTGAGGGTCGTCAGCCAGGCTGGCAGCCAGTCACAAGGGCAGGACTGAGAAAAAGGCAGGTGGTGACATTTACAGCATATTTTCTCAGAGGAGTCAGTTAAGGGTTGACATGGGAATACAAAGCTAGGGATGCTGGGCTGGGGGTACCATGGGAGGGAAGAAAAGGAAGGGAGGGGGACAAGGTTATTAGAGACTTTGTTTTGAGGTGAGGCAGCCTGTTCATGTCTCAGCTGAAGGAAGAAAGCCTGTAGAGGGAGCGACTAAAACAGCTAGAGAGAAAAGGAATGCCTGAGGTGAGAGGTCCAGGAGATGCTGGGGGAGGGCCAGCCTTTGAGGGGAGACCCTTGGAGAAGAATTCTGGGAGGCCCTCTCATCCCATGTGTCCACCTGTGCACATGTAAAAGGGAGTGAGGGTCCTAGCCAGGACTCCCACCATCAAAGGGATCTTGGGAGAGGCCTACTGCCCAGCCCTGCTCCAGGGTCTCCGAGGCTCCCTGGGAGGGTCTCCATGACTATGTAGCTGCAGGGTGTCCCTATGAGTCCCTGGGGCTAGGTTGGTGTCAGCTGTCAGCTTGGCGCAGCTGTTCCCCTCTGGCAGTCAGCTGTGGTCTGGGGCCACATCTGACGGTGTGAGGAGAGTGGGCACAGGCTGCTGAGCAGCTGGGCAGGCAAGGACTGGAGAGGTCTAGGCCAGAGGGCTAGGTGTGAGGCTGGCGGACCAGACAGAGGTCTCTAAGGAGGGGAAGCAGAAGTGAGTGCAAGACAACTCTGGAGACCTATATTTGAGTCCTAGTCCTGTTGCCTATTGGCTGTGGAAACTCTGGGTGGGTGGTTGCAGAGAAAGGACACTAGCAAGGCCACGCAGCCAGGAAGGGGTCAGGAACAGGGCCTGCTGCCCAAGCCAGTACAGTTGTCATTAAAAAGAACAGAAGAAGCAGACTGGGGCACCAAGATGACACCCTGGCTCAGATTTCCTGGCCTACGATCATAGGAGTGAGGGAGAGGAGAGGATTCATCAGAGGGTGTGGAGAGTGGGGGACTGGGGACCTGGGCAGCCTGGATGGGAGGGCTTTAGTGCCCTTGTCGGTGGGCACGTCAGACCCAAAGGCCAGTCATCCAAGGTGACACCCATATGCTGCTCCCCACCAGGTAGCCAACGCAGCTTCTGACGGGCTTTCGCGCCTGGACCTTGATGTTCTGGACAGTGGGCCTCCAGTTTTTGCTCCCAGCAATAATGTCAATGCAGCCCAACCCCGGGAGGCACTCCGGCCTCCCATGCCTCCTACCAAGACTTCCCCAGCACCTGAGATGACCAGCCTTGGTGACAAAGCGGAAACCCCGGCAGGGGAGAGAGCCCCAACCCCTATCTCGGCAAGCTCTGAGGCCCACCCTGAGAGCCAAGAGGACTCAGAGACTGCAGTGAAGAAGGACAGTGGCTCTGAGCAGCCCCCTAACAGAGTCCTGCCTGACAAACTGAAGGTGAGCTGGGAGAACCCCAGCCCTGAGGAGCCCCCTGACCCTGAAAGTGCAGAACCACCCCAGGTACCCTGTTCTGAGACTTCTGAGGCTGCACCCAAGGAGGATAGGAAACCCCCTACACCCCCGCCTAAGATCTTATCGGAGAAACTGAGAGCCTCCATGGGTGAGATGGAGGCTTTGGGGCCAGTCCAGAGTCCTGGGGCCTCTGAGACCTCTGCCCCAGGCCCAGCACAGGTCTCAGTGAATGGTGTGGATGACAGTCCTGAGCCTGTCAAGCCATCTGAAGCCTTGGGCACCCCAGGAACTCCCCCAAAGAATGCAACAACGTCCACAGCATTGCCCCTCAGGGACCAGCCCCCTCAGTTCCATCCCCGCTGCTCTTCCATGGGGGACCTGCTTGGGGAAGGCCCCCGGCGTCCATGGAAGCCTGGGGAACGGCTGTACCGGGCCCATCTGGAGGTGAAGGTGGCCTCACAGCAGACGGAGAAACTGTTGAACAAGGTGCTGGGCAATGAGCCGGCCCCTGTGAATGCTGAGACGTTGCTCAGCCAGGCTGTGGAGCAGCTGAGGCAGGCCACCCAGGTCCTACAGGAAATCCGAGATCTGGGAGAGCTGAGCCAGGAAGCACCTGGGCTACAAGAGAAGCAGAAGGAACTGGTGACCCTCTATAGGAGAAGTGCACCCTAGGGCCTGCTGGGCCAGGGCACTGTCCCTCCTAGCTGGCCCAGTTTCATCAACTTTGCCGAGAAATATACTTCTGCTCAGTCTGTCAAAGAGCCATTGGGCATGTCAGGGTTTGGCCAGGACCTATAGAGACTCCTGGTATCCTTCTTGCCCTGCCTTGGCCAGTGATGCCAGGTGCCATCCAGGGTTACTATCTGGCTATCTGGGCTGGCCTCCAGGCTCTGGCTTGGGCTGGGAGCACCTACTCAGAACCTCTGTGCTTACACAGTTGTTCCAAACTGCCCCAGGGCTTTGGCACAGTCCTAGGAGTTCTGGGGTAGCATCACCTCTGCTTCTCACCCTAGTAGTTTACATTCCTGACTTCTAAATAGAGCACAGCTGAGTTCCCCACAGCCTCCATGTCCGACCTCCCCAGGCAGAGAGCCTCATGGCAAAGGCAACTTCAAGCTGTAACCAACCCTTCCACCCATCTATTCCGAGTAGCTGCTGAGACTATGGGTCCAGGCTGTGGGTTCATCCTTCAGCAAGGGAGACCTGGAAGCCAGCTAGGGCCTCTGAAGGCAAGTGGGAGACATTTGTCAGAAAGCCATTTGCTGTGTGCTCCTTCTCTGGGCCTGTCCTATTCTGCAGGCCTTCCCCTCTGGTGAATTGTGACCAGAGGACTCCAGGGTGGAAGAGGAACTCGCAGTGTCTCCTACTCTAGTCCTGCCTCTGAACCAGCTTGTGACCAGCCTTGCACATTCTTATAGAGGTGAACCCCAGAATAGCCCCGACATCAACATCAGAAAATCCTGCATGTAATTCATTATAAATCAACATTCAGAAGAGAAGCCGCCCCAACTTCCGTGCCTCCCCAGATGGAATTTATATCTGGGTCTCCGCGGTTCCTCCTCAACCCAAACAGGTCCAATATCCCAGTCATTTCTTCTAACGCTGAGGGGTATGTTGGGGCCTGAAACCACTTCCCTCTCCTGTCTTCCTCGCACCCCTTTGGCTCAGGCCCTAGAAGGACCGCTCCTCCTGAACTTCCTAGTGGAAGGTGCATTTTCTCCTGGCCCGTGCCTGCACCCTGAGCCTCTCCCTAGGGCACCTCCCTCCACCCCCACCCCCATCATCCCTGGCTCTGGGAGCACATCCGGTCTTCATCCTGCTGCAGCAACTGGACTGAGGGTGGTGCCTATAGGTGCAGAGGCCCTGCGGGTTGCAGCCACTCTTCCTGGGATCTACGGGAGTGGGAGAAGCTCCTGAAAGGCCTGTTCAGGGGGTTTCTGCATGTGCACTTTTGTTTACTGAAAGAGGAGAAGGTGGGTCACAGCCGCGTGCCCTGGTCTTTTTGCCCCACTGCCCCACATCCAGCCACCAGTCGTGCCCACTGAGGCCTGCCAATGCAGGCCAATGCCTTCTTTACTGTACTTCTGCTTTGTTCTTGAGAGTAATAGCTAGGGATCAGGAGGGGCCGGGGTGGGGATGAGCAGCAATGTCATAGCTCGTGAGTCCCCATGGGCTTCCCCAAACCACACTCCTTGGATAAACTAGGCTCCCATACCACAGTCTGCTTGTTCATCTGTGTCCAGTATGAGAGCAAGGATGTCATCGGGTGCCCATAGTCACGTGGCCCCCTGCCATCTTCCTTTGGGGAACAGCTTTCCCCCACCAGCAGCCTGGGCTGTCTGGAGCTTTAGCCAAGTCACCTGCTTCCAGGGACTAGAGCCTCCTTTTCCTCTAAGTGTTACCAGGCTGAACGGGTAGCTCTGGGGCCACCTCAGTGGCCTAATGCCATTGGTTCCTATGGGGTCACCATGCCTTGGCAGCCTGGGTCCCTGGGGGAAGCCAGCTTTCAGGGGAGAGAGAAGAGGATGGTGCTACCTTGCCTGTCTCCTGGAGGAAGATGGCATTCCATGTCTTCTGCTTATGAAGCGCCTTTCTTGAAGTTTGGCAATAAATCCCTTTTTATGGAACTTTTCTGCTGCAAGCCTGTTTGTTGGTGTGGGACCAGCTCCAGGGCCGACCTTAGGGAAGCAGAAGGTGGGCGGATAATCAGTGGCCTCACTGGCCCGCAAAACCCCGTTCTAGGGCATCCTTCCCATAGGCTGGGCTGAGGCATGGCCCTCCCTCAATGCTCCATCTTTGCTAAACTCAACCAGGCCCCCAATTTCATCCACACATGCATTTTTATAGGCTGGCAGCTACATGTCATAAAGAACAATACTTTTCAATTTTTAAAAGCTTTATTTGGAAGTAATTTCAAACAGAAGAGTTGTGAGAATTAGAATAGCACAGAGAACACTCTATTGGTTTATCTTTTGAGTGCTTTCTCTCTTCAACATAAACACAAGTTTTTTTCTGAATCATTGGAGAGTTAGTTGTCATGGCTCCTTACCCCTGAATACTTCACTGTATAGTTCCTAAAAATAAGTATGTTCTCTTATGTAACCATAGTACAGTTGTCAATTTCAGTATTTTTAACACTGATATGATAGTTATCGTTCATATTCCAATTTTGTCATTTTACCTAATAATATTATTTATATTTCTCCTTCAGTGTAGGGTCAGATATTACATGTCTCTTTTGTCTCTTAATCTAAAATGTTTCTGCAGCCTGCATTTATCTTTCATGATATGAACATTTTTGAAGAATACGGTCTCTCCTTCCCCTCCCCCCCTTTAAATAGAACATTCCTCACTTGGGTTTGTCTGAAGTTTCCTCATAATTAGATTGAGGTTATGGATTCTCAGCCAGAAAACTGCATAGGTGCTACTAGGGCCTTCTCAGGGCACCACATCTGGAGACACATGCCTCCATTTGCCTGTCATTGATGATGTTGCTACCTGGTCAAGGTGTCTGATTTCTCTACTGTAGAGTTATGACTTTTCTCTTGTAACTAATAAACAATCTGGAAGATATTTTAACGCCATGCATGCACAAATATGTTGCTCCTCATCAAAATTTCTCCCTAGATTTAGTCTCCATTGATGATTCTTGCCTGCACACGTGTTTCTTATGATGGTTCAAAGCGATTCCAGCTGTTATTTCAACCTCAGCACCTGGTCCTGATTAGGGATGAGCCTGCAACCTACCTTATGCCCATGGCACCCCTACTATATCTCGGCAGAACCCCAGGGCTTCACTGAGCATTCTTTGGCAGCCCCCAGGCCAGTAGACAGAGATCCAAGTCAAGCTGCCAATGTTCGAGTCCCACCCAGGGACCTCGGTGAGTCTTGGCATCAGTGGGCCTCAGTTTCCTCACCCATGAAAGGGGAATTGCAGTCCTCTCCAATCCCCAATGTGCAAAAGCACCACAAAGGCTCCCCAAAGCCTGGATCCCATCCTCTGAGGGCTGCTGGACAGGCCTGGTGGCCAACATAACAGGAAGCACCTGACCCAGGGCCTATCAACTGAGGGTCATCAGGCCCATGACCCTTGTGTCCCTCCTGAATTCCCCTTCCACTGGCTTGACATGTGACAGCCATACTGAGTGAGTGGCCTGCAGAAGCTGGGGTCCCCAGGCAAATCACTTCACCTTCACAGGCCCCTTATCTTTGAGGAAGAACCAAAGTAAGGGAGAGAAGTCTCTTTACTTATAAGAGTGTCCCCGCCACCCTGGCCCAGAAACCAGGTCCTTTCTGGAGGGCTGCATTAAGGGCTGCAGCTACTGGGAAGGTGTCAGTGGCCAGCCACAAGGCTGAGGAAGGATGTGGTGAGAACTTTCTTTCTCTCTGGTCCTGGGGCCTGGAGGCCTGTATAGAAAAAGGAGTCTTACTTTTGAATACATGCCGCAATCTCTCAGTGGCCTGAAGTTCTGTGGGTAGTTACAGTGGACGGACCTAGGATGGAGCAGGGAAGGGGCATCTAGATTGCCTCTCTCTCTGCCTCACCTGAGCCTGGGACCTGCGACTCCCCATGTCTTTCTGGAGTCACCATGTTTTGTGCCCTCTTTCAAGTCCTGTCTTCCTGCCTCCCTCCTCGCTCCATGAGACGTGTCATGAAAAGGCTATGTAAACTCACTCGAGTGGAGGTTTCTCTGATGTTATGAGGGAGGCTCTGTGGGGCAACATGGAGAGTAGAAAGATGATGGTGGGGATTCCTCCCTGTTCTCATAATTTTATTAAAGGAGCAAAGTTCCTAGAGGAAGTAGCAGGGGTATAAGTAGAAAAACAACGACTTTAGATTTAGAGGCAGCCACACCTAGATTCAAACTTCAGCCCTAAATGAGTGACCTTAGGCAAACTGTGCCTCAGTTTTTCCCATCTGTAAAATGGGCTAATTCTCTTCTTCACAGGATTGTTGTGGAACACTTAGCCCATGGACTGCCTCACAGAAAACGTTTAATATACCCCAGCCTCACAGAGCATCTACTATTTGGCAGGCCTACATTTGTGTCTCATTGTCCGCAGTGGCCTCAGGAGGAAGATGTATTTACTTACACTCCATTTGCAGATTAGAAAACTGAGGCTTAAACAATTTGCCTAGGAGACCACAAGTTGGTATCAGGACCTAGGATCTGACCCTCTAGGGTCCTGGCCTGGGGCCACGATCAACTGTTTCCTGCTTTTTCTCTGGAGAGTCTGTGACCTCAGATGGAAGCTCAGCCCTGGGGACTTCTGGCAAGCTTGGGGTATCCCCACCTTTCCTGGTGCCTGGAGGATACCAGGAAGCTTGTCTGGCTCTCTACCAGCCAGCTGTGGCCCAAGGGCAGGCCCTTCCCTTATAAGGACAACAACTCAACTGTGATGAAACTTCTCTGCTGCCCAGCTGGGTGGGCGGAGGAAGGGAAATGACAGGCTCCAACAGCTACAGCTAAGAGCTTGAACCTCCACAGGAACTCACCCACAAACCTCCCCTCTCCCCTTCCTGTACTGTGCTGCGCTGAGTACTGAGCGGGGTTTTCCAGAGGGTCCCACTGACAGGAGAGAGAGGAGGAACCAAAGCCTGGGAGGTGGCCCATGGAAGGGCAGTCTGGACTCCCAGTGTAGGCCTATCTAGCCCCAGCTCCCGCCCTAGACTAGTTAGGGTCATCCAAGGGCCTGGTGAGGAAGCAAGAGGAGGCTCTTGGACAAGTCCTCTCTCTCTCTCTCCCTTTGGACTTCTAGGATCAAGTCATAAAGAAATGGGGGTGTGGATGGGGCTGGTGGGCTGGTGTATTACCCTATACTCCCATTCCTGTGTCTCTAGTATACTGCCTTCCCCAACAATATTCACCAGCCCACTATCCATCTGAGAAACTAATCACGGAATCACAGGATATCAGCACTGATAAGAATCTTTAAGACCATCTAGTCCCTCCTGCTGGTTTTAGAGAGGAGGAAGTAACAGCTCAGAGGACCTGAACTTGCCCCAAAATAAAACTATATATATAAACCCTATACATATATATAACTATATATGTAAATCATACATAAATTTTATATTATACATAATAAATTATATGTAATTGTTATATCTATATATAATTTATATATAAAATAAATTATACATATAAATAAATAAATTTTGGGGCTTTTCCTTGGTTTCTTATTAAAAGTTCCTTTTTAAGAAATCCTAACTTGTTAGCTGAATAAAAGGACAAAGGGGTTTTCCACACCCAGTTAGCTCTGGGTGTTCCCTGGAGACCATGTCTGGGGAGTCTAGGGTAGGGCCATTTCCCAAGGGAGAACCAAATGTGGCAGATGGACAGTCAGGCTCCAGTACTGCTCTGCTCAAGCTGCATGACCTGAAACAGCTGCTCAGACTCTCTGAATCTCTGTCTCAGGTCTCCAGGCAAGGTGATTTTGAGGATAAAATGAGATCATTAGGATAAAACATCTAGCTCAGAAATTGGCACAATAGTAGGGGCTTAGTAAATGGGTAACAATGTTGTGTTCTGGGCACCTATTCTGTGTCAACCTGACCTTCCCGTGGATTCCAAATATAATACAATGGGATCCCTCCCCAGGTTGCTCAGTGCCAGTCAGGGAGACAGCCTCCCTGACTTCATCTGGAACATAACAGCTCAGAGGACCTGAACTTGCCCCACCGTGAATGTGGTGAGATGAGCCCTGAGTTAGATGTGCAAGTTCAGCAGCAGCACAGAACAGGGATCAACAAGCTGCTTTTCCTGGGAAAACAAGGCAAGGCCTTGTGGAGAAGGGGATCTTTGCCTGGGCCTTGAAGGAGGAGTAAGAGTTTACCAAGCAGAGGAGTTGGGAAGGGCATTTGAGACAGAGGGAACAGCATGTACAAAAACAGAATCACCGTGTGTTAGAGCTGTGGCAAATTCTTTGTGTCATATCCTGTAGGAGGAGGTGCCGAGGGAGGGGTGAGGGCCTAGGAGATGAGGTGGCAGAAGGCAGGAGGTCGTGATATTTACCTAGAAAGCTCGCATTTTATCCTTGAGACCAAGGGGAGTCATGGACGAGTTTTAAAGTGGACAGGGCAGGCTGTGGGGTGAAGACTGGAGGCAGTGACACCAGTTAGGAGGTGGTTGTAATGGACCAGGTGTGGAGTAGTGAGGGCCTGAGCTGGGACAGTAACTTTGGAGGTGGAGTGGAGGAGTAGATTCTTTTTAGGAGGCAGAATGGCGGATTTGGGGTTTTATGGAAGTGAGAGAGATAGCGTGAGAGGAAAGGAAATCAAAAGTAACTTACAGGATGCTGGAGGTGTGGAGGTGTCCTTTCTTGAGATGAGAAGCACTTCGGAAGAGGCAGGTTGGGGAGACATCGGCAACTCTATGCAGGGTTCTGGTGAACTGTCAGAATAAGGTTGGGGAAAATCTGAAGGTCATCGGCATCAAGATGGTGGGTGATTGCAGCTACAAGCATGGCAGAGTTGTATCTTATATGTTACTTAGGATTAGATTTACTGTGATTGACAAAAGGCCATGAGGTCAGGGGACTTCATCAAAGGCTAAAATCTGGGCTCTGGGGGAGATAGGCCAAGAGAACAATGACACAAGTTCATTTCTCTCTCATATATGTTAAGTCCGACGGTGGAGCCATTTCTACCATGGCAGCTCCCTGGTCATCTCAGACCCAGCTTCTTTCTCTCTTACTACTCTGTCATCTTAGCACTTGACACTCACTTCATGACCCATGAGCAGCTTTGTTCCAGTCACCACGCTTGTATTCTAACCAATGGGAAGGGAGAAGGGATCATAAGGACACACACAGGGCCACGCCTGGCTGCAAGGGTGATCTTGCAG
The DNA here is from genome assembly GCF_902729225.1 of Pteropus medius. Lineage (NCBI taxonomy): Eukaryota > Metazoa > Chordata > Mammalia > Chiroptera > Pteropodidae > Pteropus > Pteropus medius. Next base: position 13,306,764 of record NW_024342473.1, on the reverse strand, counting down.
CTCCTCGATCTCTTATCCTGGTGACTATGTTCCAGATGAAAATCTAAAGTCTTATTACCTAAGAAGAAGGGAAGAATGGATCTAGAACAGTGTTTTTCAACAGGGGGCCGTATTGCCCTCCAGGGGACATGTGGCAATGTCTGGAAATATTTTCATTTGTCACAACTGGGAGGAGTGCCACAGGCATCTAGTGGGTGGAGGCCGGAGACACTGCTAAATATCATACAGTGCACAGGACGGCACCCCACACAACTGGCCCAAAATGTCAGTGGTGCTGAGATTGAGAAACCCTGACCTAGATGGACAATTTAGAGTCCCATCGCTGTAACCAGGAGAACATGCAGAGTAAGTGAACAAGTCACTTGTGGGCATGTAAGACACCTGTCCCTAGCAGGCCACAATGTCAAGGGAGTTTAGCAGCTCAGACCGAGGCACTGGAGTTTTGTTAGATTTGCCCCAGCTTGGAGGGGCTCCTGCCCTCATACAAAAGCAAACGGGCTTTGTTTATGTCTTTTTGTTTTATTCATTTCTTGATGTTGGTCTCCGAAGCACAGATTCCCAGGCTGGACGCTCAGAGAAGGGGCTTGATTAAGACGTGGGCATTTCTTTGCCTACCAACCACCTCCTTGCCTCTTGTGGGGGAAGAAGCCGCATAGTCTGGGCAGCCAGGGCCAGTCTCTGGTTCAGTCCCTCACAGTATGACCCAACCAGGACCCTCGCCCCAAGCCTCCTGGCCATAAACCAGGCTGGGTGGCCAAGGTGAGGTCCTTGTGGCCCTGAACCCTCAGAGATGTCAGTTTGGCTTTGCTGGCTTCGCCCACAGCCCTGAACCAGGTCTTTCTGCACTTCCTCCCTCCCAGGCAGCCTTCCAGCCGAGTCAGCGTTTCTGAGCCCCTCCCACCTTCATTTCCTTCCAGGCCTGTGGCCTTAGTTCTGAAGAGAAGCGGGCCTGCCCCAGCTGGGGCTAGTGCCAGGCCATGCTGAGGCTAAGGCCTGTGGGTCCCCAGAGTCCCCAGGATGTGATGTGGCCAAGAATGTGCCTGTCAGTAGGATGGGGAGTTTGCGAACAGCTCTGCCTCTGGGAAGGGGTGAGGAGAGGAATAGCCCCCCCAACCCTTTTGAACTGTCTGGGGTCCCTGCCGTGGGTGAGTAAAGGTCTCCCCAGGCCAAATAGATTCCCCACTTACTTTTCTCAGGCGGTTAAAAGGCCCTCCGAAAGGTACTGGTCTCAGAATCACCCATTGGGCCAGGGCCTGGGCCAGAGTCAGTCCCTGCAGTGAGTCTGGGAGGAATGGTGTCAGTGAGTTCAGGAAAGGTTAACTCCTGTCTTCTAACCCGTTTCTGGAGGCCCAGAGGGACCCTGGAATTGTTCAGCATTTTCAAATATCCAAGTTCTTCAACAGGACTAGGCAGTGGATTGGGTTGGTGGCACAGACCTTCTGGCCTTGTGACCTCTGACAAGTTGCCTAACTTCTCTGATCCTCAGTTTCTTTACCTGTTCAGTGAGGAGAATAATGCCCACCAAAGAGTTATGAACACTAAAGAGGGTCATGCATGTGAAACGTCTGGACAGTGCCTGCCTGGCCCATGGGAGGTACGCAGGACACCGCAGCAGTCATTGTCATTGTATTAGCATCTTGTTTTTCAGGAAAGTCTTTTTTTTCCCTTCTCTCTCGTTCGTTCCCTTTTTCTTTCTTTCTTTCTTTCTTTCTTTCTTTCTTTCTTTCTTTCTTTCTTTCTTTTCTTTCTTTCTTTCTTTCTTTCTTTCTTTCTTTCTTTCTCACTGCTTCCTTTCTTTCTTTTCTTTCTTTCTTTCCCTTTCTTTCTTTCTTTCTTTCTTTCTTTCTTAATTTTTTTTTTGTTATTTTTAATTTTTGTTGTCTTTTTTTTCTTTCAGGAGACCCTTTTCTACTCTTATCAGAAAGTCATCCCCAGAGCTGCCACTCTAAATCTTATCACAAAAGTCTATGGTGAGAGGAACCTCAGAAACCTGCATTTTACAGATGAAGAGGCCAGGGGAGGAATTTGCCCAAGGTCACACAGGAGCATGTGTGGCAGGTCATCGACAAGGTGGAATCCACGTGCAGCATGCTCCTTCCACCCTGTCCCAGGGCTCACCACCCCTACTTGGGAAATGGGCCCAGGCCTTTCATTTACACTATTGTTGGAAAGAGCCCCAGACACCAAAAGGCTGTTTCCTTCTGTCCTGTCCAGCTCAGCGCTGGTGCCTGGAATCAGGACGGGGTGATGGGAAGTGTCCTGACGTCTTCCTGCTGGGGGCGCGGCAACCTCACAGGGCTGGGCTTCCTGAATACAGCTGTGGCAGCAGCTGTGTGAGTTGGCATAACATTTAGCGTTTGTTTTTTAAAAATCAAATATTGGAAATGGGGTAAGAAAGGAGAAGAGATGGAGCAGATATGAGGGAACAAATATTTCCAGCAGAGAATAACCAGTCATTCTAGGGTTGATAAATCAAGAAATAGAGGCATTAAGCATATTATTCGTAGTCAGGGAGAGCATTCATAAGAGCTAAAAATCATTCACTACTAAAGTGGTTACCTCTGGGCCTGGAAGTAGGAGAATTTAACATTTCATTCGATACTTTTTAGTACTATTTGAATTATTATTTGTCATACATGTATGTTAGATCTATTAATAAAATAGTTAATGCTGAGATGCAGGCAGAGGCTGTTCAGGCAAAGCTGCTGTGTGGATTCTTTCATCTCTAGCCTCCTTAGATGCAGCCCCCTCAGGAAGTCATTGGTCAGGAATAGAGGGAATTCTGTCAGTCAGACTTCAGCTGGGCCCTCCCTCCCTGTCCCCTTAACACCGGTTAAGATTGGCTCCAAGAGGAAAAAAAAAAAGATCAACTCTAGGACTATTCAACAAATAGAGCTAAAAAATGTAGTTATCCACATGGAAAAGACAAAGAAAAAATAAAAACCCCGCTTCACACCATACACAAAATATCAACTCGAGATGGATCGAGAACTTCAAAGGTACACATTAAAAACTTTAGGTAAAATATCTGGTGACTGTCTTTTGATATCCTACTTTATTAAAATTCAGAACTTCTGCTTATCAAAAGACACCTTGATAAATAAAGTCAAAAGCCAAGGCTACAAAATGGGAGAAGATAATTTTTTAATATAACCAACAAAAGATTAGTGTTAAGAATATATAGGAAAAAATAGAGAACTGTTACAAATCGATTAGCAAAAAGATAGACAATATAATAGAAAAATGAACAAAAGATAAATGGCATTTCATTGAAGGGAAAATATGGATGGCTGATAAACATATGAAGACCTCATTAGTATTCAGAGAAATGCAAATAAACACAATAATGTACCATTTTATACCCGTTTGGCTGGCAAAAATTGGACAATACAAAGATAGAAGAGGATGTAGACCATGAAATCTCTTAAGTACAGCTATTGGGAATATAAAGTTATATATTCCCACAACTACTTTAGAAAACAATTTGACCTTTTCTTGTCAAGCTGAATATACGTTTACCTAGAAGTTGAATTATTATTCCCATTTTATAGATGAGGAAACTGAGGCACAGAATATTAAGTGACTTACCCGAGGTTATAGCTAGTAAGTCTCAAAGCTGGGATTTGAACCAAACTGTCGAGCTCCGAAGAAGGAGAGAGGGCATTTATCAAACACTTGCAGACATTAAGGCAACTAACTCCTGAGGGTGATGTTTTCTGTCATCCCAGAGGAAAACGTTAAATGAAATATCTGAAAACAACACAAATGTAGACATGTGATCATAGCTTCACTAAGAGGAGGGCCCTTCCTGGGCTTCTGGCCCTGCCACAATGTAAGTTCTGGGATAATTTCAGGTGTACCACTCTCCTCCCTCCATTCAGCCAGTGTGCACAGTGAGTGCTCACCAGGTGTGCCTTGTAAGTATAAGATGGGAAGGCAATGCTCCCCTTTGCAGGAATCAGTCCAAGGAGGCCTAGACAAGTGCTGTGTTGGGTGGCAGCACAAGGCTTGGGGACATTGGGAGGTGAGGTGAGTGGGCACCTCACGCTGAAACCCAACTGTGGGCATTTCTATGTCTTGTGAACACATGAAATCTCAGAAGACCCTGCTGTTCTGAGCAATTTACAGACAGGAAATTTAGGCCTGGAGATGAACAATGACCTGCCCACAGGCGCATAGCTTGGGCGTGGCAGAAAGGGTCTGGTTTCCAGGACTTGTGGTGGAAACCCTGCATGATTCCTAGAAGGTCAAATTCCAGGCCCTCAAGTCAACAAATGGTTTGAACACGCCCTCTTGTGAGCCACAGGCCCTGTTCCTGGAGTGGAGTACCTCTCCTGGCTTTCCTTCTCAAAAACAGACATTCCATCCTTCCACCTCCCTCTTGGCTCAACAGTGGTTGAGACAAACTCGGTGAATTACATCTAAAGCAGCAGAAAATCTACATCAACCCCAATACCTACTTGGTTAATTCCTTGTGTTGAGTTCAGAAAGGTCATTCCTCCAGAGTTTTCAAATTCTCACCCAGATTCAAGATTACACTGCCTACAAGGGCATGTCTTCTTGGGATATAATTTTGAGAGGGTGAGTGGGAATATGTGTCGGGGATTCCTGGTTATATAGATCTCCCCCTTGCCTGGAACGCCGCTACTAAAGCCATTCCTTTGTGTCATTTCTCCAGAAGGACCCTGATAATCGAAACATATCAAACAACTTGTCAGCCACAAGTCCCATATTATAGCTATGAAAGTACTTTAAAGTTTATAAACTGATTGAACATCTAAACATGTTTTTGATCCTTATAACAACTATGAAAAGTAGGGCAGCAATTTTAAACCTGTCCATGCAAGAGATAAGGACAGTGAATGAGGCTCAGAGAGGCAGAGGATTTCATAGCTAATCAGAGCCAATACCTGAACGCAGGTCTTTACCTCCAAATTCAATGTACCTCAGATAATGGGCAGTTGCCTTAGAGAACAAAGGCTGATGGGACACAGAACAGGTAGGTTTTGATAGGAAAGTGGAAGGATGAGGGGGAAAGGGTCTGGAGCAGGGGGAGTTGGATGGCAGACCTTGGCTAGAGGAGAGGGCATGAGTCCCCTGGGCATTGACAGTTTGAGCAGGAAGAAGGGTGGCCTGGCAGTGGGGAGGAGGCCGCGAAGGAGGAGTGGGGAGTGAGCTCTGGGGAGTTCTGGTTGGGCCTGTATTAAAGCTTGAGGAGCTGGAGTGGACCTTTCCTCTAGGCTTCTGTCTGCTCTCTGGGCTCTGAGGGCTTTCCAGCTCCCTGCCAATGTCTGCTGCCTGACCCCTGGCCAAGTGTCTTGTGAGCCTGTCAACACTGACCTAGTCATGCTGGCTCGTGACTGTGCTCTTCGTGTGACCACGAATGAGTCAAGAGAGGAAGCAGGCACCCAAGGACTTCCGGGGGATTCCCAGGATGCAGGCCGCTTAGGGCCCTGGGTGAGGGAGGTCTTGGGGTACCTCAGAGGCTGAGGCTTCCCAACACTGAGCTGTAAAGTCACCCTCTTCCCAGAATTTGAGAGCCAGTCAAAATATCCCCAGACCTAACTAGATTCCTCTTCTGCCAAATGGCACCCGGTAAGGACAAGCACCGAGACCACTCTGGTGGGCAAAGGCCTGGCTCAGTGCCAAGCATTCTGCAGGCATCTGGGGCACAGTGCCCCTATGAAGCCCTGGGAGATCCACTTTCTGGATGAGTAAACAGAGGCTCCATTTCCCCTAGAAGAACACTTAGAGAAGTAACTACAGCAGGATCCCCAAGAGCCCTCCATTTACTGAGACCTACTATCTGCCAGGCGTTTTAGTTATTTGTAAATTGAATCAGATTTTGAAAACTACATTTGATACAATTACATATACGTGCTATAAAATAAAAGATAGAACTAGACCAGGAGTTCTTAATCTGAGGTTCATGGGACCCTGAAAGATAGAAGGGTCAAAAAATTTGGAAGAGAAAAAATACATCTTTATTTTCACTGACCTCTGTGTGAATATTTTTTTCTTCAACGATGTGGTCACAAATCACAGCCGTATTAGCAGGACCTTGTGATGGTGTCATTGATAAAATTATAGATATTTTCAAATCGAATTACAGTTTTTTCATATATTTCAAAATATGGTTTATACTCATCACTGTTTCAAAATTATAGTTGCTATTAGGCCTATTGCCAGATCTTGATATTTAATTCGTTAATAAGAAAGCACTATTACTACATCAAAAATTTGTTTTAAAAAAATATTTGATAACTACATTTTAATAAAGTTGGTTTCCTTTGAAAGCCTATGTTATTTTATTTTGTGCATTTAAGAATATTATTCTGAGAAAGGGTCCATAGGCTTCACCAGAAGACAAAGTGGGCTATGGTATATACTCACATAAAGGTTAAAAGCCCCTGATGTGGGCCCACCCTGCAGTATTTTGGGAGATACTCATATTTTTTAAATGGATACTTCTTTTTTTAAGGACTATTTTCTAGTTACATCAGAAAGTTGAATGCTGACCTGGTTATTTAACTTAAGTGAAATTCGATTTCCCACCATCATTGGATGGTGAACAATCTACCACTCTCCAGTTGAACACTTCTAACAGTCTATTAGCAGAAAAATCTTTCCCCCAACAGGTATCTACATTGTTTAACTTAACTGAAAAACAACCTTGAGTCCTCTGCATGTTTTTCTTCATACACATGCATACGCTCCACAATCAGGCAATGTTCTAAGAGCAATGGTTAAGGAATAAAGGTCTTTTGGCTAGAAAAGAGGCTGGCAGTGGAGGGCTGGAGGGCTGTGGGGGAGAGGATACAGGACCACTGTCTTGCTTTCATGAAGGGTGGCCCTTACGTTCCTGCATGCAGCTCTGGAAGCCCAACAAGGACACAAGGCTCAAAATCAGGATGGCCAGGGAATGACCAGATAGACTCTGTTCAATTTTTGCAGCCCACTTCTCCCCCTCATCACCTTTCCTCTTGTGGTCCTGGTTCTTCATGCTGGTTCCTCTCCCCACTATCAAAGAGTGCTCTGACAGAGAGAGGATTGTGGTGTGGATGGACTGGCAGACACAACAGAGGGGCTGGTTAAGTAGTGCTGACTAGGGCATTGCAGGACCCAACCCTGTACTTCCCCAAGTCTGTTTCCTCAGCTGTAGAATGAGCATAATGCTATCTGCTCTCGTTAGCATGGACTAAATGAGATGGTAGTGAGAAAACATTTACGGTTCAAGGTCACAATGATTATCAACCTACTTACTATAAGGTATAGGCAACAGATAAAGCTTCAAGGTGGCTTTTCCCAGCAGACTTTGTATTTAAATTGGGGATTGAGTCTAGCTTCTTTTCCAGTGGTGAGCTCTCTTTCACCAGGAGAGGAGAAACAACACAGAGTCAGAGTCAGACAGACTGAATCCAACTCTTCCCTGCCTTATGTCGGGCCTTGGGCAAGACAGTTCAATTCTCTGAGACTCAGTTTATCATCTGTTAAGTGGGGATAATAACACATATATTCCCAGTGCCGTTGTGAAGATTCAATAAAATCCTGTGTGAAGAGCACTCAGCCCAGAGCTTTGGGGAGAAATACTCTAAAAATGTTTATTGATGAATATGATCACAATCATTTAGAATTCAAATTCTGAGTGCATGAATAGGCCATGAGTAATTAGGGCAGGCTGGGCAGATCCAGGGGCTAGCATGATAAGGGGACTGAAGGAAACCGGAGCCCCCCACCCCTCACCAACCACCACCACCACCACCACCACCACAGGGCTTCCTACTGACAGGGAGGAGGTTCCTCTGTGTTATTCCTAGGAGCTAAGGAGCGAGAGCACTTGATCTCCTGATGGCCTGCCCCTGTGGGGCTGACCCCAGACTGCAGGGTCAGTCGGCCAGGCCAAGCCCTCTTGGGTTCTGCATCCTCCCTAGGTCCCCTGGGTTTAGGAGGCCGGCAGGCCGCTAGGCCCGATGCTCAGCTGTCTGGAGCTGGCTCTCTAGGCCAGGCCTGGAGACCTATGAGGGAGGGCTCAGCCCAGTGTCTCCCTCCTGCCCAGATGGCTCTTCAGAAAATAAGCAAGGCTGAAACTGATAGAGATGGAGGAGGGTAGGAACCAGGACCCAAAATGAGAAGCTAAAACTGAGAGGGGAAGGGGCACCCACACAGGGCAGGCAAAGTGGAGAGCTTCAGCTCTCCTCAGAGCTGACTCCAGGTCCCCAGGGGCTGCGTCTCACACTTTTGAGCCCCTGCAGGCCTGTCCTTTCTTCTGCCCTCCACCCTCGCAGAAGCCTGCAGCTCTCCCCCATCTCATATCCACATGCGGCTGGTGCTACCCAGAATGAACTTCCCCTCCACACACCACCAGAACTGGAGCTGCACACCAGAAGGACTGGACTGGACTGGGGGATGGGGGTGGTGGTAAGAGTGGTGGGGGGTGGTGGCAAGTTGGATGGACACTCAGGAGTCACCCCTGTATTTGCTAACAGAGGGCCGTATTCACTGCCTCTGACCAGGAGGTTTCGAGCATTGTTTTTAAAGCTGCAACCACTCATAAATCGCATTCCAGACTTTACTGCCTAAACTATTATCCATTTAATATATATCTTTAAATCAGCACCTTCCAAAACAGCCTAGTCCCAAGCAATAATATCTGTGAAATCACGAGTTTGATGAGCTGATCTATTTTTTTCCTGATTTACATTTGTATCAATACGTTATTTAAAAGAACAGTTTACCCACATATCATCTAAACTCACCTTATAAACCATGTATTTAAATTCGTCCTGTGGCCCATGTTTTGGGAAACTATTTAGTGGAAAGACAAAGATTTTGGGATCATACCACACAGGTTCTACCATTTCCTAGCTGTGTAACCTTGAGGAAGTCACTTAACCTCTCTGGGCTTCAGTTTCCTCATTTGTAAAATGGTGATCCTCCCTCCCACAGCTGTCGTGGGCATGGAGCACAGCCATAGTAGCTTTCCTTCTCCTCCTGGAATCCTGCTGGCTTCCCTGCAAATTAACATAGGCAGGAAGTCTGGTCTCTAGCTGTCTTCCTAACTGCATTCTACTGCATTCCAGGGTATCCTACACTAAAGGCATGCCTAGGAAGAGGTGAGTGTTCCTCTGACATCTGTCCTGGAGTCTACCAATCCCAGGGAACTGCTTCCTGGCATCCACCCCAGGACACAGTGCTGCAATGTCAGCTCCTGTTCTTATGTTCCACCCTCCGTGAAAATGAGAATTAGCGATGCTCCTTCACAGGGGTGGGAGGCAGCTTGAAGATGTGGAAAGGCTTGTGGGAAGCTGGGTTCAAACCTGGCATGCCACTGTCTCACTGTGTGCCTTGAGCAAGTCACTGATCCTCTCTGCACGTGGGTTTTCTCATCTGTACAATGAAGGGCCAGCTTTGACTGTGAACCCAGATTCTCTCCCACTTCCTCTCCCCCACTGCAGATGGGGTGGGTGGAAGGGGCAGAGACTCCTGCCTTTTCCTATTGAGTAATTCGTTTCTCTTCTGGTTGAGGATGTGGGAACTGGGAGGGAGCAGGGCAGGGTGCGGATGGGGGTGGAGAGGAAGTTGTTGATGAGGGTGGGAGACTGGCTGCCATTAAGCCCTTCTCCAATAGACACTTCCTCTTTGTCCCTTCCCCCATACAACTACAAGGAAGGGTGTAGGTATTTTCTAGGATGGTCTGAGGAGGGTTAGATTAACGTGGGGGTGGGTGCATGTCTAGTGGGATATCCAGACTGTGTGCATGGTGTTTCCCTCTGAAGAGTGTATTGCGGATGCTAATCTGGGTCTCCGAAAATGAGAGGTGGGAGGGTTCAGGGATCACCTAGTCTAATCCTCCATGCTGCTTTTACAGAAAGGGAAACTGAGGCCCAGAGACGTGCAGTGACTGGTTTAGGGTTATGCAGTGACTTGGCAGCCAACTGAGACAAGAATCTAGGAGTCCCGCCCTCTGCTCCCATCGTTCCGCCCCGCTCCCACCTCTCCTCCCATAGCTCTGGTGACACCCTCAGGGAGATTTGGGGCATCTATAAAAAATGCTCTAATTGATTCTTAACAGGAAGTGTGGGCTTTTTGCTCTGAGTTGACAACCACAGCAGCTACACACAACTACAGCAGCTACGCACAACCACAGCAGCTACACACATACACAGATAAGCACTTGTGCCCCCTCCCACACTCACCGTCCCCCAAGTTTGCACACACACAGAGACACTTGCTCATATTCCATGGCATCTAGGCATACAGATGGGACATATCTGTGTACTTCTTCCAATGCTAGGAGATGCCCAATCAGAGGCTCCTACCTTGTACCCTCTAACCTGGTTGGGAGGGCTTTGAGTGCCAGTTTCCATAGTGAAGAGTGGATTTGAAGGGGAGGAGCTCAGACAAGGAGATCAAGCAGGGCTTCAGTGGGTAACAAAGGCTCATACCCCAGGCTGGGCCCCATGGCCAGTGCGCATCAGTCCTAGCCTGAATAGGCTGCTTATAGTTCACAGGGCAGATAACAGGGAAACCACCAATTTTTCACGGGGGCCCAGTGAGGCCAAAGATATGGGGCCTTGGAGAGGTTAACCAACTTGCCCACAATGGCCCAGCATGTAAATGGCAAAGTCTAGATTTGAACTCGGGTCTGTTTGACCAAGAGCCCAGGTTCCTGGTCCCACAGGCACACCTCTTTTCAAGCCAAAGTAGCTGAGCCAGGCAGCAGCAGCTCCCACATCTATAAAATGCCACAGAATTTCTCATGCACAAAACAAAGGAAACCCAGTAATATTACTGGGAGTCTAGGTGCGATTGAAGGAAACTTCATGGACAAGTTGGCTGCTTTAAAAATGAATGAGAGTTTATTAGAAAGAAGAGTGGAGGAGACAGGGAAGGGCATTCCTAGCAGACGGAACAGTGTGAGCAAAGGCAGTGCGGAAAGGTGCAAGGGGCAAGGAAAGGCATGGTGGCAATGGAGCAGGGGGTAACTGGTCAGATAGGTTTGTGGTCAGAGCTCTGGGATGGGGCTGGAGGACTGACATGCAGGTTAGAGGGGTTGGAAGGGCCTTGTCAGGCAAAGGCATTTGGGTGCCAGGATGTCCTGGTAAGGTACTGAAGGAAGGGTGAGACTCCATCAGTCCTGTGCTCCAGAGACTCACTCCGACTCTAGGATGAAGGATGGTAGTGAGTGGATGCGAGGACACGAGGCTGAGTCAGGGGACCAAAGAAGAGCTGTTACAGATGTCCAGGTCGGGGTCACGGAGCTAGAACCAGGCCTGAAGCAGTGGGATGGAGAGGAGGGTGGGTGGGAGAAGACAGACAGCCTGAGGATAGATCTGGGCAGAGATGATTACGCTGCCAGTAGGTGAAGGCTTCTGACATCAACCAGTACCCACTTCCACCCCAGCTCAGGCCACTGGGTTCAGGTCAAAAGGCCTCAGAGAAACCTGGGCCTAGCCCCAGACTCACTGCTATTTCCAGGAGCTGCCCACCCCACCCACTTCCCCTGGGGGGAAGCAGCAGGGACTACTCCCCACCCCCTGCAGGCAGGGCAGGATTTTTTCTTTTTTAACTAGGTAAAGAGCAATCTCTGCAGAGCTGAAGGACAACACTAGCTGCCACTGCTGAGCAGACACTGACTGGTTTCACCAGTAGCGGATGAGGGATCCTGCCCCTACGAAGGGCTGCTGGTGCCTCTGGAAATTAGATGGGGCTCCTGTTACCACCATAATGGATCTGTACAGTTGCTGCTTCAATACCAGGTCTGGGGTGGTCATGCTGATTGGTTAAGACTGGTCACATGCCCAGCCTTGGCTGCAAGGAAGGCCTGGAAAGGGAGTATCTGGCATTCTTAGCCTCAGTAATGGAAGCTGGACTCTTCCTCATGAGTGGAGAATACCCCACACATAGAAAGGGGTTTCAGATGCTGGATGGCCAACAGAAATGACAAATGTCTAATATGCTACCTCATAGGAATGTTATCGAGAATTAAATGATAAATTCCATGTAAAAATGCTTAGCAAAGCATCTGATATAAAGAATATGCTCAATAAATGTAGCTTTCATTCCATTAAACTGTAAGCTCCCTGCAGGCAGGAAGCAGACCTCTTTTTTGCTCCCTGCTGCATCCCTAGTGTAACTTGGCAAATGTTTGTTGCATAAATGTCTTGTTTCTCAAATCTGTGCTCTGTCTAGCCTTTTCTCATTCCCTTTTTCTCTTTGCCTTAGCTGTAGCCACAGTATTTTCCAAGGAAGAGACATATGCTGGAGCAGACCAAACTCTGTAGCAGGAGTTGGGTGCCCATAACTCAGCTTTACCACCAGCTCACCGTGTGATCTCGGGCAAGTCACCTCCCCTTCCTGCAAAGTGGGTACAATAACCTCAGTTGCTCTGCCTCACATCCCTGCCCCACAACCCAAATCAGAAAATGTGAGACGCTGATTGCAAAGTAGCAAAAAGCCTTCTGCACCAAAGTCTGGGAGGAAGCAGCTGTTGAAGCCATCCACTGAGAAGTGTTAGACTCCGCAGAGAATTTGCTTTTGAAGAGGGGCCTCTGGGGGAACTGTGTGGGGAAATAGCCTTCCTCTTCCCACAGTGGAAAGGACTGCTGTTCATGTATCTGTGAAATGAAGCTATTTTTATGTAGCATAACTGCGATTATGACAGGGCCTCATTCTGAAGGGGAAGGGCGAGGAGTAGACCTGAGCCGCCCAAGCTGAGATAAGGCTGCCCATGGATATCAGACCTATTCCCCAAAATGACTCCAGGTCTTGCCTTCCTCCAATAGAGGGCCCAAAATGGGCAGTGGGGCAGACAACCTGCTCCAGAAAGAAATAGGTCAGTCATTGGGCTTGGGGCCTGTCAATCATCATTGATCTTCCAATTAGCTGTGGGCTGGTAGTGTCCCTGTGAAGAAATCTGAGAATCCACTGAAAAGAGCTGGAATACAGGGATGAAAAGGGTGCCGGACACACCCTTCCTGCTCCTTGCAAGGTTGGCTGGCTGGAATTGAAGTTTCCACCAGGGATTATCAGGCATGGACGTGTGCCCACACTGTGTTTAGGGGCTTTATGTGTCCCCTTTTATTGAATTCTTCCAACACTCTCCTCCTTAGGTAGAGGTGATCTGCCTCCATTTTATAGATAAGGGCACTGAGGCTCCTTGGGGATGTGACTGACTCAGCTCTAAAGACTCCTGACTATGAGTCCTGGGCCGAGGGCGCCAACAGGAAGGGTGATTATTTTCTTTACTGGAAGGACAGAGAAAGCTTTCCCAGAGAAGGTGACATTTGAGCTGGGCCCTAAACAATAAGCAGGATTTAGCTCTCTTGGCGGGCAGGGAGAGGAGAGAAGGAAGGGCATGTGATCAGAAGGGATATAGCATGGGCAAAGGCATGGAGGTGTGACTGTGTATGACTTGTTTGGGGGTGTCGGGTAACTCGAGGTGGCTGGGGAGTGGCAGGGGTGGTGGGGGCTTTAGAGGAGGGCCTTATATGCCATGTTAAGGGGTTTGGGTTCCTTGGGGTTCTTGTAGAGCTATGCAGGCAGGCCCTAGGCATCCTCCTGGAAGTGCAGTCTCACAGAGAGAGGGGAGGGGAGCCCACAGTGGCAGGAAGGACAGGGGGTGGCATGTCAGGCCCAGAGGAAGTGAGGTAGGTTTCCTGCCCTGGAACCTGAGCTCAGGCAGTGGCGGCCTCACAGTGCTGCTGTGCTGCACAGGCCCAGCCTTCATCAGAGCTTTAGGTCCCAGGTTGCCCGAGTTCTGCAAGTCCCCTTTCCTCTGTTCTTTTCTGAGCTCATCCTGTGTGCCAGCCTTTGCATACAGTATTCCCTTTAATCCTCACCGACACTTGCCAGGTAAGTATTATTACCCCATTTTATGGGGGAGGAAACTGAGGTTTAGAGAGGTTGGGGGATCTGCCCTAGTTTGCACAGCCCCTCTGGGTGAACTCTTGGGATCCCCATCATCATCTTTCAACAAAAGAATCCTATGTGAGCCCTATTGTTAGTCAGAGGACTGGTAACCTCCTTCCTTCAGAATAAAGAGGACTCTGAGGCTGAACCCAACTTGTCTGTCTCTGCACCGTCAGCACAGACTCGGATATAACTCTGGAGAGCCCCTTAGAGGTCATTTTGTCCATTCCATTTAGTCCTCATATATTACAGATGGAGAAAATGAGACCCACAAGTGGCCCTAGAGGCGAGAGCCCAGCCTTTTTTGAACTAGAGTCTCTCACTGGTTCTAGCCCAGATAAGAAGTTGAGTGATGAGGGATAAATCAGTTAGGGTGCAAGGCCTGAGGGGAAGGTGGCTTGTGTGACACAGGCTGGTGTGGGGCTTCTGTGGGATCATAGCCAAAATGTACTCAGCTGCTTCATCCCACTCAGAGGACTTCAGACAATTTAGGAAAAGATTTCCATCGCAGGACACTTTATGCCATCTGCCTGAAAAGTATGCTATTAACTATGCAAATTTTGGACGTGGTTCTATAGTATAGCGGTTAGCACGTCTGCTTTACATGCAGAAGGTCCTGGGTTTGTGCCCCAATGGAGCCATGGTCCATGGTCTACGGCCATGCCACTCTGAACAAGCTCGATGTCTGATCTTGGAAGCTAAGCAGGGTCGAGCCTAGTTAGTACTTGGATGGCAAACCACCTAGGAAGACCAGGTGCTGAAGGCATAAAAAAACGAACAAACAAAAAAATCTATGCAAATTTTGCTGACATCAAGGTGACTACATCCCCTAGGGTTGTGCAGTGCACAGTTTGCACAACTGTGAGTGGCTGGCCACCCAGCCCTGAAAATGGAGGGAGGTCTCTGGCAACTCTCCCCACTTCTCTATCCCTTTCTTCTTCCCCTAACCCCTTCCTACAGAGCCAGGGATCAGAGGGCATTTCCTACCAGGGTGGGAGAGGAAAAGAAGGGTAAAGACAAGGAAGGAGGAAGGAGAGTGTGGAGGGCAGCATAGGGAAAGAGTAGGTTCATTTCTGCTCTTAGAAACTGAAACCAAAAGTCGTGGCAGAAGTCGATGTGAAATCAGGTTTGTGGCAAGACACTAAGGTTGTAAAGCTGTACTGAAGGAGCAAAGCCTCTGTATCTGAGGCGAGGGTAGCAGCCCTGGTCAGAGACACCCTAGCTGCAACCCTGGTGTCGCCTAGACCAGGACTTGCCCTTCATGCTGACAAGAAGTGCGCAAGGCAAGAGACTTTTCTGAGGATTCGAAAAGCCTTTCTAGACATTACAGTACCCAGCACTGGGGTTAGGATCATTGCTGGAAGGGATGGGGGTGCTCGCTCAAGCTACAGAGTCACCTAATGGTCCAAGAGAGGGTGACCTAAGCCTGGGCTGGTGTTAGTGTCTATGTGGACATGCACACATCCATGAAATGGGGCAGCTGGCATAATGGGAACATTATTTCTCCACGCTGAGCTCAAGATATGTAAAATAATGTGGATTTTTGTGACCCATCTGGCTCTGAAGTTCATTTAGGTGCCACAATATTGGATTCTTTAGGGGCTCTTGATGCTTTATTCCAACAATGGGACAGTGTTTGAAACTTGGATTGTCTTTAAAAATTCAGATTGTGTTGTCACCATTTCTTGTGACCTGTATGATTCAATGAACCAGTCATAGACAAGGAACTCTGGTGTCACCCCGTCCATGCAGGTTTCCTGGATCCTCTATATAGGGAGGGATGCTGAGCTGCACGGCTCCCAGCTCCAGAATGGGCAGCCCCTCGAGGGCTGATTCTGTGTTTAAATCATCTTTGTATCTCCCATGATGCAGGAGCTTCCCTCCCCTTAGGGATTCTAAGAGTGTAAGCTCCTGGCTTTTCCATTTGTGTGCTGACATCTACTCTGTGCTGGCCTCCCAC
>NW_024342473.1:13150083-13290882 GCF_902729225.1 Pteropus medius | reverse complement strand
CACCCTTCCTGCTCCTTG
Organism: Pteropus medius; assembly: GCF_902729225.1. Taxonomy (NCBI): domain Eukaryota; kingdom Metazoa; phylum Chordata; class Mammalia; order Chiroptera; family Pteropodidae; genus Pteropus; species Pteropus medius. The sequence goes on along the minus strand of NW_024342473.1, from coordinate 13,290,864 downwards.
CAAGGTTGGCTGGCTGGAATTGAAGTTTCCACCAGGGATTATCAGGCATGGACGTGTGCCCACACTGTGTTTAGGGGCTTTATGTGTCCCCTTTTATTGAATTCTTCCAACACTCTCCTCCTTAGGTAGAGGTGATCTGCCTCCATTTTATAGATAAGGGCACTGAGGCTCCTTGGGGATGTGACTGACTCAGCTCTAAAGACTCCTGACTATGAGTCCTGGGCCGAGGGCGCCAACAGGAAGGGTGATTATTTTCTTTACTGGAAGGACAGAGAAAGCTTTCCCAGAGAAGGTGACATTTGAGCTGGGCCCTAAACAATAAGCAGGATTTAGCTCTCTTGGCGGGCAGGGAGAGGAGAGAAGGAAGGGCATGTGATCAGAAGGGATATAGCATGGGCAAAGGCATGGAGGTGTGACTGTGTATGACTTGTTTGGGGGTGTCGGGTAACTCGAGGTGGCTGGGGAGTGGCAGGGGTGGTGGGGGCTTTAGAGGAGGGCCTTATATGCCATGTTAAGGGGTTTGGGTTCCTTGGGGTTCTTGTAGAGCTATGCAGGCAGGCCCTAGGCATCCTCCTGGAAGTGCAGTCTCACAGAGAGAGGGGAGGGGAGCCCACAGTGGCAGGAAGGACAGGGGGTGGCATGTCAGGCCCAGAGGAAGTGAGGTAGGTTTCCTGCCCTGGAACCTGAGCTCAGGCAGTGGCGGCCTCACAGTGCTGCTGTGCTGCACAGGCCCAGCCTTCATCAGAGCTTTAGGTCCCAGGTTGCCCGAGTTCTGCAAGTCCCCTTTCCTCTGTTCTTTTCTGAGCTCATCCTGTGTGCCAGCCTTTGCATACAGTATTCCCTTTAATCCTCACCGACACTTGCCAGGTAAGTATTATTACCCCATTTTATGGGGGAGGAAACTGAGGTTTAGAGAGGTTGGGGGATCTGCCCTAGTTTGCACAGCCCCTCTGGGTGAACTCTTGGGATCCCCATCATCATCTTTCAACAAAAGAATCCTATGTGAGCCCTATTGTTAGTCAGAGGACTGGTAACCTCCTTCCTTCAGAATAAAGAGGACTCTGAGGCTGAACCCAACTTGTCTGTCTCTGCACCGTCAGCACAGACTCGGATATAACTCTGGAGAGCCCCTTAGAGGTCATTTTGTCCATTCCATTTAGTCCTCATATATTACAGATGGAGAAAATGAGACCCACAAGTGGCCCTAGAGGCGAGAGCCCAGCCTTTTTTGAACTAGAGTCTCTCACTGGTTCTAGCCCAGATAAGAAGTTGAGTGATGAGGGATAAATCAGTTAGGGTGCAAGGCCTGAGGGGAAGGTGGCTTGTGTGACACAGGCTGGTGTGGGGCTTCTGTGGGATCATAGCCAAAATGTACTCAGCTGCTTCATCCCACTCAGAGGACTTCAGACAATTTAGGAAAAGATTTCCATCGCAGGACACTTTATGCCATCTGCCTGAAAAGTATGCTATTAACTATGCAAATTTTGGACGTGGTTCTATAGTATAGCGGTTAGCACGTCTGCTTTACATGCAGAAGGTCCTGGGTTTGTGCCCCAATGGAGCCATGGTCCATGGTCTACGGCCATGCCACTCTGAACAAGCTCGATGTCTGATCTTGGAAGCTAAGCAGGGTCGAGCCTAGTTAGTACTTGGATGGCAAACCACCTAGGAAGACCAGGTGCTGAAGGCATAAAAAAACGAACAAACAAAAAAATCTATGCAAATTTTGCTGACATCAAGGTGACTACATCCCCTAGGGTTGTGCAGTGCACAGTTTGCACAACTGTGAGTGGCTGGCCACCCAGCCCTGAAAATGGAGGGAGGTCTCTGGCAACTCTCCCCACTTCTCTATCCCTTTCTTTTTCCCCTAACCCCTTCCTACAGAGCCAGGGATCAGAGGGCATTTCCTACCAGGGTGGGAGAGGAAAAGAAGGGTAGCTGGCATAATGGGAACATTATTTCTCCACGCTGAGCTCAAGATATGTAAAATAATGTGGATTTTTGTGACCCATCTGGCTCTGAAGTTCATTTAGGTGCCACAATATTGGATTCTTTAGGGGCTCTTGATGCTTTATTCCAACAATGGGACAGTGTTTGAAACTTGGATTGTCTTTAAAAATTCAGATTGTGTTGTCACCATTTCTTGTGACCTGTATGATTCAATGAACCAGTCATAGACAAGGAACTCTGGTGTCACCCCGTCCATGCAGGTTTCCTGGATCCTCTATATAGGGAGGGATGCTGAGCTGCACGGCTCCCAGCTCCAGAATGGGCAGCCCCTCGAGGGCTGATTCTGTGTTTAAATCATCTTTGTATCTCCCATGATGCAGGAGCTTCCCTCCCCTTAGGGATTCTAAGAGTGTAAGCTCCTGGCTTTTCCATTTGTGTGCTGACATCTACTCTGTGCTGGCCTCCCACAGTCTGGGAAGAAGAGGGAGGGTAGACTGATGGGTCAGGGCACAGGGGAACCTGGTTTCACCATTCTCTGCTCTGTGGCCTTGAACAAGTTCCATTCCTCTCTGAGCCTCAGTTTCCTTGTATGGAGATGGGGATGATTTAAATAGCTGATTTTTATTGAGCAGTAACTATGGGTCAAGCACTGTGCTACGTGTATTGCATGTCGTAACTTATTCAGAAAGTACTTCCAAGGGCCTCCAAAGTGCAAGGGATACTATGAGGTCTGCTGAGGAAATGGAAGCTTGGAGAATTTAGGTGACTGCCCAAGGTCACATGCAGGTGAGTGGCAGAGTTTGTACTCCAGAACCCCACTCTATGACCAGCCCTTGGTACTGGATGGACACTAGCAGGCCTGTGGAGAGGTCAGCATGGAGCCGACTTGGGGTGAAGGATGGGGATAAGCACTCTATGGTGATGCTGTTATCAATGGCCAGGTCTGGCTGGCCCAGAAGGAGCTTGTAGCCTGAATTCAGGGTCTGGGGCAGTGAGAATCCAGCCAGGTGACCCCAAAGGATGCTGTGGAAGGAGGCCCTCCAAAATGGGATTCTGAAAGACCATATCCAGCAGAAAAGGCAAAGGCTGTCTAGGGCCCTGAGGAAGGGTGCTGGGCTGCCCCTGAGCAGGCTCCTCACTTGTGGCCTCAGATGCCCACAGAGGCTGAGAGGGTAACAGAAGAGAAAGCAGGTCATATTCAGGTCTGTCTGACCCAAAGAACCAGGCTGAAGACAGCATGGGTCTGGGAGTGCCCCAGAAAACAGGTCACTGATATGGTAGCAGTCAACTCACTGGGGCTGCTTCTGGGGAAGCTGGCTTAGCCTCCCTTCCCAGTGCCCCAGGGCTGAATTCACTCCTGACCTTGGACCAGGGACCAGCTTATAGATGGTCCAAGCAGAGGGGAATGTGACTTATTTGAGGAACCTCCTGGCAGAGGCTGGCAGACCTCTAGGCAAGCCAGAGAAGAGACAGGTCTGCAGAGCACAGCCCCAGAGGCTGGACACACACAAATACACATGCAGCACCAGAGGGACAGAATCTGAGGGCCAGACTGGGTGGGTGCAGGGAAGCCAATAGAAACCTAGTATTCCTGCCAAATCCAACAGGCCAGAGTCCTGGAGACACCCTTGCCTTCCTTCTCTCATACCCTACATCCAATCCATCAGCAAGTCCTATAGGCTCATTCCTTTCCCACTGCCCACTGAGCCATCACTTCACTGTCACCTGCGATACTGCAGTAGCCCCTTTGCTGGCCCCCATAGTCCATTCTTAACACAGTAGCCAGAATGGTCCATGTAGCCATGTTATTCCTTAATAGAAGCCCTCCAGCAGCCCCCACTTCACTCAGAGCAAAAGCCATGCCCCACCTCTCAGCACACCTCTCTTTGATACTGTTTCCTACCCCTCTCCCAGTCCCTCACTCTGCTCTAGCCACTGGGCTTGTTTGCTTTTCTTCAAACAAGGCAGGCCTACTCTCCCATCTCCAGGCCTTTGCACTGTTGGTTCCTTCTGCCCAGAACTAGAATACTATTCCTTGGATATCCACATGGCCTGATCATCAGCCTGCTCAGATGTTACTGTATTTCTCAGCATTCTGCAGAAAACAGCACTCAAATTAGGATTATTTGAGAACTTTTTGCAAAGTGTAAATAGGATGTTAGGACAGTGCAGTGCCTGCCCAGGAGCACAGGTACCTTTGCTACTACTAGGCCTGAGGGGAAGGGAAAGAAGTGGCTGCTGGAGCCAGGAAGGAGAGAACTGTGAGAGAGGCCACTTGACAGGAGCAGGGGCCAGCAGGGAGGGAGCCAGGGGCATAAACACCTTCCTTGCCTTCCTGGTTCTCCGGAGTGGGTTCCACATTGGTGAACCAGGCTGGAAGGCCCATAGAAGTATCCTTACCATTAGCCGCTCCCACCCTCAACTCCCAAGTCCTCTTTCCCTAAGCATATTTTCCCATGGCACTTATCTCGTAACATATTTACCTATTCGCTATGTGGGGTTTTTTTTGTTTTTGTTTTTGTTTTTGTTTATCGTCTGTAAACCCCAGGAAGCATGGATTTTGGTTTCTTTTATTCTCTATTACATCCCAAGAACACTGACTGGCATGTAGCAGACACTCAGTAAATAATCCTTGAATAAATGAGTGCCCACTCATTCTCCATGGGCACTTCTAGGCCCCCGCCTGGGGGAGGAATGGGTGGATGCTGCTGTCTGAGGCTCCAGGACTGAAGAGAAGCCAGCAGGACCCAGCTGAGGAGGGAAGGCAAGGCTGTGCCCATAGCAGCACCCCAAACCTGAGGCTCCTGGAGCAGATCCCTGCCTCGCCCCTAGGTTGTGATGTTGAGACCAGAGGATTGTCCTTGGCCTTAACTGCGTTTGGTCTTCTAAACAAGGTGCTGCTCTGTGAAGTCTCCTACCTCATGAATCAGCTCTTTGAGGGCACATCTGGCTCCTTTCCTGGTCCTCCAAGGAATGTTTCCTTCAAGGAGGCCTGAACTTACCCTGCAGTGAAGGTCTAAGAGTTATAGGCTAGGGGCTATGTTCTAAGCCTCCCTCGGCCAGGTCTTGGGTTCCCAGGGGACAGGGTTGTGCGGGGCCTACCTGATCACAGGGCTGCCCTTGCTAGGCTCTTAGGCTCCCTCCCCAACAGATGCCCAGGGTGCTGGGGCCTCCCTGAGATGGCATGCCACCCCTCAATAAGCCTCGATGGCATACAGAACAGAAGACTCAAAACAAGGTGATGTTCAGTCCAGCCCTCCAATTGCAAAATTGTGTATTTTCTCTAAGGGGTTTATCAGCTGGAAGCTATTTCAATACAAATACCAATAGGATTGGGGAGGGAGCCTCAAAAAATGAGATTAATCTTCCTCTGGAAAAATAAACATTTGAAAACAACAGGAAAATTCTGAAAAAGAAAAAGAACATCCCACACAAAACCCAGAGGTCTTAAAGTAAAAGGTTGATAATTTGAACCTGTAAAAGTGAAAACCTGAATGAAGAAAATTATCAAAGAACAAAAGATCACACACTGGAAAAATGCTTTGTAACATAATGTCAGATAAGGGGCTAATCTCCTTAATATACACATTTTAGAAATCAATATAAAAAAAGCAACCAAATTTAAAAATAGGCAAAGTATATAAACAGACAATTACAAGGAAAGAAAAATTTTAAATGAATAGAAATCACATGAAAAGATAATCAACTTCACTCATAATTAAAGAAATGCATAACAAAATAACAATGAAATAACATTTCCAATTGCCAAATTATTACCTATTAAAATGTTTTACAATGTATAGTGCTGGTGAAAGCCTAGGGAAATACAAACTCTTATTTTGTTGGTGGGAATATAAATTGACCAACATTTTACAAGACAATTTGGAAATGGCTAGTGTGTCAGAGTAAAAGTGGCCACACATTCTTTGACAGTCCTCCCACGGGGAGGTAGGGGTCTATGAACCCTTCCCTTGAATTTGGGTTGGCCTGCGAGTTCTCTGACCAATAAAATACAGCAAAAATGATAATGTCCTAGTTCCAAATGTATCCCTTATCTTTCCCAGTGGGTTCTACTTCCTACCTCTTGCAAGCCGACTGGCAGTTTACCTGAACTGTGATTACCTGACATCACCAAACCAGGTGGGGAAGCCCTGCAGAATATGATACCACAAGGAGAGAGAGAGAGGTCACAGAGCACTGAGGCCCAGTCATATGAATGATGAAGCCAGCCTGGAAGAGAATCAGAGTTGAATATCTAGCTGAGCCCTTCCTGAATTCCTGGCTCACAAAATCATAAATAAAATAAATAAAATAAAATGGTAATTTTAAGCACTGAGTTTTGGGGTAATTGATTAAACAGCCATAGGTATCCTAAATAGCAATTCAAATTTAGATTTACCCTTTGACCCAGCAGTTGCATAGATTCTATGAATCTAACCTGCAGAAATATTTGTACAAGTGTACAAAAACATCTGAACAAAGACATTCATTGCAGCATTGTTTGTAAGAGTACAAGACTGGAAACAATCTATTTGTCCATCATTAGGGGAATGGCTAAATTAATTCTAATATATCTAGTTAATGATATATACTGATATACTGCACCTGCTGAAAGCCCGAGACAAGAAAAAGTCCCATTTGTGGTCCTGTGAGCCTAGGGCAACAAAACAGACTAAAGAGTATAGATTCTGGAGCCATAGAGCGGCTCTGCCATTTCTGATCTGTGTGACTTTGGAAAAATTGTTTAACCTTTCTACCACAATATCCTCATCTGAAAAATGGAGGTGATAATCACAGTACCTACTTCAGATGGCTGTGGTGAGAAATAAACTAATTAAAATGACAAGCCTGGCATGTATCTATGCTATATCTATTTTGAAGATGCAAAGAGCTTGAAATTTAAATTGGGTTGGACCAGACTTTTAATATCGGAAAGGGATTTCATAGCAGAGGATCTGCCAGATTGACTTCCTGGGTGGGAGAAGGAAGAGAACTTTGACAAATAAAGTTTTGAAAGCACTGGTGAGAGAATGTTTTTAAAGAAAAGGACTTAAACCGTACATCCTGTTCTGCATCTTGCTATCTTTTAGAGATTCTTCCTACCTCAGCACTTAGACCCATTCAGTTCTTTTTAACAATTGCTGGTCATCACATTGTATGGCTGCACTTCAGTTTATTTCACCATCCTCTCTTGGTAGACTCTTGGGTTGGTTTCAGTTCTTTGCCATAGTTACAAACAATACTGCAGTAAACAGCCTTGCACATTTATCTTTGCCTCATCACTGCTATTATTTCTGTGGTGTAGATTCTTAGGAATGGAGTTGTTGAGCATAAAGTATATGTATAATTTTTTAAACGTTTGATGTTTCAACATATAGTCTCATTTTCTTCTCTACTGCTTTTGTTTTTATAACTTTACTGTCTATTTTCACATTTTTTTTTTAAGTTGAACTTCACTATCATTTTGCCAAGTATTATCAGGCCTTGTTTTGAATGACTACAAGGATGAATCAGCCACCATACCTGCCCTGAAATGTTCACAGTCTGGCAGAGATTGGAGTGGGGATAATGATGTAGTGGGAGCGGGGTGGTGACAAATGCAAAACAAACCCATCCAGGCCGGGGCTGGCACTGAAGGCTGGATCATGGGCTCTGGGAGCCCCAAGGTAAGAGTAACATTTTGGGTCTGGGGCAATCAGGGAGGCCTCCACAGAGGTTTCCTGCCTAGCCTTTGCACTAGTTACAGAGCCCTCTTTAGGACACCAGCTCATTGAATTCTCACAATAGCCCTTTGCATTAGGTAGTGTTATTTTCTCCACCTTTCAGATGAGGAAACAGGCATGAAGAATGAAGGTCTTGCCCGGCTCCAACCTCTCAGTTTTAACTTCCCCTTTCTCTTTCTCTTTGTTATGCTTCCTTTATCATTCACCCCTCTGCCTCCGCCCCACACCTCCTGCTAGGTTGGCAGAACCCTGGGCAGTAACCCTGGGCTCCTATACACTCAGGTACCTGCTGGGCAACCTGCTTACAGAGGTCTGGAACCCAGACCCCATGTGCCCAGGTGAACTGGACCCTGCCTCTGCTCCCGGTCCCAGACCACACAAAGTTGCTTCACTTCCCAACCCATGAATGCCAGGTCATGCCCATCCCTTCTCCTCGCAAACACCTCTCTCGGAAATTAGACTTTTAGAAGTTCTTTTGGGTTAAGCATTTACCCGTTCTGAAGTTTAAAAAAATGTACATTTCTCTAACAGGAACCCATAACCAATTGCTAAACTTTCAGTGTGAATAGTTATTCTGCCTTTTCCCTCTGGTTTTAAAAGGCCTGAGGCTCTCTCGGAGTTTCTTAGTGAAGGGGAAAGTAAGGAGTGTGGGAATTAAACTGGCAGTTAACCTCATATTTACTTACATTCCCGCGACAACTCTTCCTCCCTCACCCCGCCCTCATGGGCCGAGTCCTTAGTCTGGTATTCAAGGATCTCCCCCGGCAATTTTGGGAAATGCCTCAGTAAACAGACGCAGGAAAGCCTCAGAAAACAGAAGCCGGGTGGAGGGCCCAGCGAGAGAGAGTCAGAGCGGCGGGCACCCCGCTTCTCCCTGTGGGGCCTCCTTCTTCACCCGCGGACTTAGCCAACTTCAGATCAGACTACAGCCAGCTCTCCCCAGCCTCTCTTTTCTCGCGCCCTCTGGCCTAGGTCACGCTCATGTCGGCCATGGGGACATATTACGTGTACGCACACCCGCGGAAATTATGGTATTTAGGGGGTAGCTCTTGGCCGGCTCTGACTCCCCCACGTGTTGATAACGGGAACTGCAGTCGGGCCAAGCCGGCTCCTCCCACTCCCGGCAGAGTTCCGAGAGAAGGCTCAGCCTGGAGAAGCTGAGCGCCCACCCACGCACTCTATGACCCTCTCGTCTGGCTCCTATACACTCGGGACCTGCTTGGGCTGTTTTTGAGGCTTTCCCCCAAATCGCTTTCCTTCCGGGCGAGAGAGTTGCCCCCTAGAATCGGGGTGCCCCAGCGGACACTGGTCCGAGAGACGTCCTTAGGCCCCCTCTGCTGGCACAGCCCCGCCCAAGGGCCCAGGACGCAGCAGTGCTGGGGGACCACTGAGTTCGCTTTGGAGAGAGGCACATCTGGATTCCACTCTCAACTCTCACCTGCTTGCAGCAGTGTGCCCCAGGGCGAGTCATTGACCTCTCTGAACTTCGCTTGCCTTCTCTGTAAAATGGAGCTTAGATTTATTGGCACTTGCCTCACAGGGTTGTCAAAATGATTAAAAAGGGTAATACAGGTGGCAGGTATACTGGAGAAGGATAATAATCACCACAGTAATGGGGCACTCATTGTGTGCCTGGGAATGCCTTAGGCATTTTGAAATGACCCTATAAAAATATCATCCACAGATGAAGAAATTGAGGAAAGAAATTGAGATTTAGTGATTTGCCCATAATCACACAGCTAGAGAGTAGCAGAGCTGGGCTTGGACTCAGGAAGACATGGGTACACAAGTGCTGGGAAGTGTGGGTGGGGGTCCAAGGTTTGAGAGTTTAGGGGGCGCCCAGAGGCCTGAAAAATGATCCAGCCAGCCCTATCTCCCTTTGGGTCATTAATCAATGCTTTCTCCCTCTAATTATTTACACCCTCTAGTGTGTACATGGGCAGAGACCCAAAAGACCCTCCGGGGCTATTTTGTTGTGAAGAGAGGGAGAGACTAGACCAGGGTCGCACAGCTGGGCAGCTCAGAAGTGGACTGGAGCCTTAGTTTTAGTCCTGCTGCTCCCCCCACTCCCACCTCTCCTCTTTGGGTGGGCAACTCTGCAGGGTGATGCTCCGTCCTATTAACAATCAAACTACCTACTTAGTACAGGCACCTCTCCAGGGGCTGTCCACCTGCTACTCCTGACCCCACTTGGCCAGAAACTTCTGCCACCTGCCCTGCCCTCCGCCTTCTCCCCCACCATTTCCTCCAGGCACACCAGGCTTCTCTCCCCTCACAGTGCTGATGCTCTAAACAGAGAGAAGACCAGTACAGCCTCTGGTTCCCAAATGCTGGCACAAGACCAACAAATATTTTACCACTGTGTACGTGTGTGTGTGGGGGGTGGGGGGAGGTGCTCAGAGACTGAGTTGTCTTTGCCAGCAATTTATTTAGCACAAGTTTGCTGTGGGAATTATCATTTCATAAGGCAATAGCATACGGGATAATATCTCTTAATAAGCCAAATACAGAAATACTATACTCCAAACAAATGACACATTAATCACTTGGTTGTTCCAGGCAAGGGAAGATAAAGGAATAAAGCCTAAATTTAATATGAAGTGTACCTTTTTACATGAGAAGGCACTGGATAGACCAACCAAAGGACTGATTTCCAGATGCCCGGCACAAAAAGTTAAAGTTCTCTTGCTAGAGCACGTTGCTAGGGAACGAAGTTGCCGGAGTTGGTCTGCGGGCTGATCTCTTTCACTGGGCAGCTGTGCAGTTTACCACTACTATCTATAAGGATTGCCTCGCCAGGACAGGAGCAAATGCCCCAAGGGTATTCCCAGAGTTTTTAGGTTAGCAAGAGCAGCCTCATCCAAGACTACTCTCAAATAGCCCTCATGATCTGTATTTATAGTGTAAATGTCCCCTTGCCATAACTGCTTTTACACATGCTCTTAATGATGAGCCATCGAGGGGCACCCTCACCTACTGGGCTGCTGACTGCTTATCAATAACAGGTGTAGAATAATGACATCCTGGCAAGACTTACTTCATATTTATATCAAAGCAACTTTTTTTTTCCTCTTTGTCATAAACAAGTGGCTTAAAACAACTTCATTTAACTCATAAATGAGTGGATTTGAAATACTATGTGTTTGTGTGTGTATCTTTTGTTAGAAAGGGACTAGCATAATACATAGCAAATGATTTGGCATCTTTGGGTAGATGAATTGTAGCTATTTTATCCCTTGTCTTTATTTAAAATTTTCTTTGTAATGAACAGACATTATTAATAAGACAAGAAATAAAAGTTGTTTTAAAATTCTCAAGAAAAAGGCCAATCGTAAAGGAAAACGAGCTAGAGATGAGAACATATTTTTCTCAGAAAAAAATGAAAACAGTTTTAAACATAGAAAAAGATAACTAACTTTGCTTGTAATGATAGAAATGCTAATTAAAATTACATGGAGTTACCATTTCTTACCTATCAGATCGGCGAAAATCCACCTTTGACAGCATGTTCTGTTGAGAAGACTGGGGAAACTGGTACTCTCCTACTTTGCTGAACCTCGCCACCAGTGCTGGGGGGCCTTGAACTCCTCCTGAATGACTTCAAGAAAGATCACTGCTGTGTCCATCAGGGCCGGATCACTCACAGACCCTACCGCCAACCCATCAGTTTTACAGATGAGGAGGAAGAGAAGGAGCTGGATTTATGGGTGACAATTCGCTGTGTGTAATTCCCCTCATTACTGCCAGACTGTTTTCCAGAATGGCTGATCCAGGCTACTCCCACCAGCAGTTACCTGGCTGTGACAGCTCCTCATTTCTCACCAACATCCAGCTTCCTAATTTCTGGCAGTCTAGTTGGTATTGTAGCTCGTTCTCATTTTAATTTGTATTTTTCTGATCATGAATAAACATGACCATTTCTTCATATGGTTACAGGCTTGCTGGGGTTTCTGTTCCTTAAGAACCAGCCCAAGTCCTTGGGGTCTGACTATTGGAGCCTGGGGACAGGCACCCCGAGTTCCAAGGATGGGGCCTGCCAGAGGCCTTGAACGCACTTCTGGGCGCTAGTAGCTGCGACAGCCGGGGGGGGTGGCGGGTAGGGAGGTTAAGACAAGTTCAGGGGGACCTGCGGAGCCCAGAGTGGCCTCGACACGCTAGACTCGGGTGTGAAAGGCGCCGAGTGGTGGCCAGGTCGAGGGAGGCTGAGGAGGGCCCTGCATGCAGTCTGGTCCGGGATCGGAGGAGGAGGCCGCTGAGCTGCGCCCGCATCATACCCAAGTGCGGAGGCGGGCGCAAGGGATCTGGAGGACGGCTGCCGCCCGCACCTTGACACTCCCCCGACGCAGCCCCGCGCCCCCTCCCCTTCGCTTCCCTGGCCTCGCCCCGGCGGACGCGCGGCTGGCCGGCTGGCGCGCGCGGAGGCTGCGGAGCGGAGGCATGGAGCAGCAGCTGCAGGGCGAAGCCAACGACCGTGAGTCCGCGGTGCCGCGGGGTGCGGGTGCGGGTGCGGGCGCGGGCAGAGGCCGAGAACAACCCCCATACCACTGCGGGGGCGACCAAGGCTACGATTGGCGAGGTCCGCGTGGCCACCTCGGTCTTGGGCTTCTTTGTGGTGCTGAAAGGAACACGGGCCCTGCCGGTGGGACATTGCCGGCGCGCCCGGGACTCGGGCGCGCCAGCTGCCTGGGAGAGCAGGGAGCTGCTGCGGCGGAGACATTAGCTAGAAATAAGATGGTATTTTATTGCCGTCCTTTATTGAGTAGTTTGTGTGCCAGGCCGAGCCAGGACAGGTACGTTATTTGATCTTCCCGGCGGCCCTATGAGTAGAACCTATTGCTATCTTCATTTTTGCAGAACAGAAAGCTGAGGCACAGGGTGGTTAATTAAGCTGCCCAAAGTCACACAGCCATTAAGTGGTAGAAATGCTGAAGGCCCCAGTTCCCAGCATGTCGGTGGTGGATGGAGAGTGGAGACCATATCATATGGGAAACCGAAACCCAGAGGAGAGGAGTTATTGTGCGCTGCAGATGGGATGAGGGACCTTCAGAGCTTCTCTCAAGGAATGTGCCCAGTGCCAGAGCCTCCAGGCTGGGTGGCAGCATCCATGTGGACTTCAGCTGACCTTGGGGGCTTTGGCAGGAAGAGGAGAGAGAGAATGGCACCAGTGACCTCACTGGAATGGGAGTTGGGTTCAAAAGCGGGGGGTGGGGGGGGGTTTGTCTCTATCAAGGTGCTCTTTCAAAGGGTACAGGGTTCTGCCTAGGGCAGAGGATCCCTGTGATCAGGCCCTTAAGGAATGTGCAGCAAGGAGCCTTGTGGTGTGTGGAAGAGAATTCTGGGCAGAGGATCTAGCCTTGGCAAAGGCTCAGAGGCCGGAGTGCAGTGTGTATTTGATGTGACCAGAAAGAGGATATATGAGTTGTGGTGGGTGGAAGAGATGAGACTGGACTTGATTTTATTGGCACCATGCAGTGTCTGCTTCCCTCCATTTGGACTCCTGGCAGTTTGCCATCACAAAACAGATCATTCCCCCTGGGCTTCGGCTAAGAGACGGGAGTCAGAGCTGGAAGGGATATCTTCAGGTCACTTTCTTCAATTTTACAACTGAAGAATCCGAGACCCCCCAAAGGGGACATGACTAGCCCAGTATCCTGCTGCTAGAAAGTGGCAGAGTGGGTACTAGAACCCCAGCTTCTTTAAGCTCGTACCTGAAGTGCCAGCTCTTTTCGCAGACTTGGATCATGGTGGTTTTCAGCCAAGAGCTAAGGAAAGAAAAGCTCAGGACACAGTGCTTTCCAGAGATCTGAGAGGAACTCTTCTAGAAGGGCCCTCTCCTCACCTACAGGAAAAGCAGACCCCTTTGGGGGTGGGGAAGGATGGAGCTATCAGTGAGGACCACAGCTGGAGGGTGATATTTTCCTTTTCCCTGAAGCATTGATATGAAGCTGCCTTCCCCTCAGGGCCTCTTTTCTGCCATTTACCTGAGCTTGTGGCTTGGTTTTCCATGGGGCTAATGAGTCTTAATCTGGGCAGCATCTTTTAGTTCAAAGGCCCCTGAAGAGTTTTAGAGATTTGTGTGTCACTCGTTCATTTAACAAATATATGCCAGCGCCTGAATTTGAGGATACAGCAGTTAACAAATCAGACAAATATCTCTCCCTTCATGAACTTGTATTATAAGTTCATGGGGGAAGCAAACTATAAACCTAATAAATATGTGAATATAGCACATGCCGATGGTGAGAGATGCTCTGGAGAAAAACAATGCAGGGAGGCAGGTAGGAAGGGTGCCTTCCTTGGTTGGGGCTCCACTGGCTCAGTGGGCCCTGAATGAAAGAGGCCCCACCACTTCAGGTCTTTGGCCACCAGAATTTATTCTGTGACCCTTTGTCTTGGAGGAATAATAGTGATGATGATGATGGCATTACTTGCCAGACAACATGCTAGGGGCTTTTTGTATCTTATATTTAATCATTACAATAACCTTGCAGGGCAGCTCACATCCCTATTTGGCAGATAAGGAAACTGAGGCACATGATAATTAAGTCATATGGCCAGGAGGTGGCTCAGCCAGAGCTGATTGCCCTGGGGCAGCAGCTCTGAGGTTCCCTGGGGCAGCAGCTCTGAGGTTGTATCTGAGGCCCCAGAAAGTCCAAGACCCTCTCCCACATCTGGAAAGCTATGTGGAACTTATCAGGAAAACAAAGTGATAGCAGGCCTGTCTGTCACCTCAATACATCCCAGCCTTCCCTGCCCAGACACTGGCCACCTGTCCCAGGATACACAGAGGGGCTGCATCTGGGCATTCACGCTGGACCAAACATGCAGGATGTGGTTTAGCAGCAAGAAAACCACAAGATTACTTGTCCTGTAATGACTGTGCAAAGGGCCAGGAAATATTTATCCCTTGTGCTACTGTGTCTAAGTCTTTTTGGAAGAGGGACAGGCATCTATTAATCTGGGGATCGTTAGTGTCACTCATGGAAGGAGAGTTTTGTGGATTTCTCCCTGTGCCTAGCTTTGGGTCTGCTGTGCAACCTGCATGTGTGGATCGGGAAGGATGAGATGTGGTGAAGGCCCCCAGGGCTGGACTTGAGGTCCAGCCAAGGAAACCATATATCCTCTCAAGCTAAGAGCATTCAGGATGATGGTGGCATGGGGGGTCACCAGGCCTGAGTCCTCTTGACTTCGCCACTAGCCCTCTGAGCCCACCACCGCTCATGGCAGAGGGCCGGCTGGCAGGGGAGTTCTGAGATTCTCTTTAGCGTGAGGCTGTTGGAGATAAAGGTGTAGTGATGAGGGTGAGAGGAAGGCAGAAAGACCACAGAGAAGGCAGAGCAGAGTGGGCCCTGTAGCTGGGAGAAGAGAGAAGAAGAGATGGAGGGATGAAGACAAAGAAGCTGGGTGAACATGCCGCTGGCCTCTCCCAGGGCCGGATGGGAGTAGGTGGCTCAGGAGATCCTGGCTGCTTTCTACACAGCACCACAAAAAAAGGTAGTTATCGACTCCAGTGGGAATGAATTCCATTCCCTTCCCAAGAGCAGTTCTTGGGAAGCAGGCATGAAATCTGGATGATGGGCACCTCTGAGAGATGGGGGGCACACATCTGGCTCCATGGACGGACTTGCTCATGCTATCTCATCTTCAGGGTTTTGCTGAGTCCTGGCCTTGTGGACGTGGGGTGAGTTAGAAGGAAAAGCAGCCTGTCTGGGGAAGTCTTGACACTGAGAGTGGGGAGAGGCATTCCTCTAGAATATCCCGACCCAGGAAACATTCAGGACCGGGGAGAGACTGTTCACTGTTCCTCGTTATGCACTGCGTGGGACCCTCCCTCTCATCCCACATCCTTTTTTCTCCCCTCAGTGCTTCCTCTGGAGAGGCAGCTCCATGAGGCCACCCGCCGGAATGACATCAGAAGGATGAAGGAGCTGATCGGCAGGAGAGTCAATATCAGGGCCAGAAACCACGTGTGTAAACGGGCTCCTCCAAATCGTCTGGGATAGAGACAGAGCGCTGGGGACACCTCTACCCAAGAGGGACAGTTCTTGGAGCCCGCATTTGCATATATTAAATGGGGGAAAACTCAGGTTGTTCACATTGTCTCGAGGTCTCTGAGGTCTTGGCCAAGGTCAGGGTCAGGATTCTGGCCAGGCTTGGGCAATTCCATAGCTCATAGTCTTAACCCCCTGTGACCCATCTGAAAGGCATACCCAGGAACAAAGATTAGAGTCAGGAGGGCAGAGGTCAAAGGTCAGAACTCAGAGGTTAGCAGACAGGCAGATGGGGCAGACACCTGGAGGGGCGAAGATGGGGTAGTGCCTGTGGTCAGAAGTCCAGGGGTTTGAGACCAAGAGAGACCAGACCAAGAGAGGCTGAGCAGACATGAGGCAGCAGTTTAGCTCAGTTCTCTGAGGGCCAGCTGTACCCACTGAGCGTGTAAAGCTGCTGTGGGCCTCTGCCTGCCATTGGGGCCTCGAAGGCAGGAAGATCAATTCCACTGATGAAACTTTAGGGAAGGCTGCAAATGGGGCACTCTACAGCCCTGCTGGGGAAGGGAACAGAGGGAAAAGCCATTCCTTGTGGTGGCAGACATTGAGGACAGGCCTAGGTACCACCCAAGGTAGCCTTTCTCCGCCTTGGGGCTCTGGCTGTCAGGAGGACCTTAGAGGAGATGCCGGCCTTAGTGCCAGGTCAGTGGAGGCTGAAAGGGTTGGATGCAAGATTCCTGACTACAGCAGAGGCTGCTCTGTCTGGGGTGACACGACAGGGATATAATCTGGGTCTTCAGAGCCCTGGGGCTCATCAATAGTAACAGGAATTCTGGAGTGCATCTGGTGTGTTTTGATTTTCAGAATACTCATCCACTTGTTTTCTGGTGGTCCACACTCACCCATGGAGAGGTGAGGAGGGCAGGTACAGCGGGGACAGCAAGTCCCCTTAGGTCACACAGCATGCTATTGGCGATTGGAACCTTGATTCTCAACTCCTGGACAAGCACTAGCAAAGAAGCATGGACTTGTAGGATGATAGGATGCTAATGCCAGACTTATTCATTCATTCATTCATTCATTCATTCAATCAGTAAGCATTTGTTAAGGGATAGGTGCTAGGGACAGCAGAATCTGTGGCAGACACGATTCCTGCTGATAATCTGGTGGAGAGGACTGACATTAAACAAAGTATATCACAAACAATTCGTTCCCACTGTGGTAAGTTGAGAGCATGTGTGGGTTGGAGGGGGCCCGCCTCTCCTGCAGGGGTCAGGGAAGGCTTCTCAAGGAAGTGGTGTTTTTACAGGAGCCGGTGAAGAAGGGCAGAGTTCCAAGGCAGAGGAGACAGCATGGGCAGAAGCCTTGAGGAAGGAGCAGCTAGTCCCTGGAGAGACAGACCATACAGAAAATTAGTGTTTTCTTTTGTTGTCTTTTCACAAGCAGAAAACTCCCGAGGGACCCTGGCTTCCCTTAGGCCTGCTCGGATGTGTTAAGGGCCAAAGGCCACGATGAACTGCCAGGGTGGTCTGAGAATGAGGTGGGGGTCAGGGCCCTTCACCCCTGTTCTGTGGGCAAGAGGGGACAGAACCCAGATTTTCAGGGTTCTTGGAGAATAATCACAGGCCCCAGGTGGCTGCCCAGCAGAGGGAGTAGCAGGAACAGACTTCGAGGGGGGAAGCTGGCATTTCTGAGAAGTAGTGGTGAGTCCCAGGGTTGCAAGTTTGCCTAAGAGCAGTAGGGGCTATGAAGAGTTTTAGGTGGGAGACACGTGGATCTAGTTATTGTGTTTTACTACATTCTTTTCAGCTGCTGCTGTGTGAAGGAAGAGGAAGGGAACAGAGTGGGGCTGGGACCCCAGCCAGCTGGTCACCAGAGCCAGCAAAGGCCCTTCCGCTCTGCAGATCAGCTTCCTGGCGGGGTCGTGAGGAAGGCGTGGGAGGTGGGTCAGGCAGCCAGCCGGTGCCTCACAAGTTTCCTCTTACTCCTGGCAGGTGGGCAGGGTGGCCCTGCACTGGGCTGCAGGTGCGGGGCACGAGCAGGCTGTGCGGCTGCTCTTGGAGCACGAGGCTGCTGTGGATGATGAGGATGCGGTACGGGACTCTAAGGAGGCATGGCTGTGTGTGCATGTCTGTCTGTATGTCTGTCTCAGGGCAGGGGCGGGCACCAGGGCTCACTCTGGGGCTATAAGCCAGCTGTCATTGCCGAGGTTGCCGCTGATACGCAGATGTCCAGGTACAGGGTGGGCAGGGAATCAAAGCGTTCAGAGGCCAGTGACACTGAACTGATCCCATTTTTCCATTGCAGAGTCATACAGATCTCTCCATTTTTGAGGGCCTTTCAGTTCTCAGCCTTTTCAGTTTCTTATACCATGTGAACAAGAAGAGATACGGGATGTAGAACAGATAATTGGGTGGATTAATAAAGGCCTTATTAGTAAAGTCATTAGGAGGTAGGTCTCCCATGATGTGCCACAGGGCTCTCTCCTAGCTAACCTTTTAACCAACAACTTGCATAAAGACTAACAGTCTTATGTAACAAATTGGCAGGCAGCACATTGGTAAGAGAGCAGTGAAGAATAACAGGATCTGTAAAATTAGCTGTACAGGTTTGGGGAAAGGGCTGAATCTGACAATGACATTTGACAGGGATACATTTAAGAGTCTAAATTTAAATTTTAAAAATTATAACCTTCCTGGCAGAAACAGCTTCCATGGAAATACTTTTCTTTGTCCTGGCTTCTCTCTGCTTCCAGGCCCCACCACTAGCGGGGCTTGAGTGGGGCTTGGGGCTTGATTACAGGCTGGGGCTGGGGCAGCACCTCCCCACTCCTTCCTGCACCTGTTTAGGCCTCGTTAAGTGACTCTGGAAGGAGAATGTCTGGGATCCTTAGTCTGATTTTCCCAATAACACACTGGAAATTCTTTCATTAGTCCTTTGCCTACAAAGACCCCCAATATCGCCCCTGTGCTCTGTGATTTCTTCCCTGAGGGATGGAGTGAAAAAAGAAGATATGAAGGAGACTAGTAAGAGAGTGTTTTTACAAATCTCAATTTCCTTTGCAAATAGCAATTAATATATTCTGAAAAATAAGAAGGCTGGTGGGCATGTCTACTTTAGTAACAAGAGGGTGAAGGAGACACTGGAGAAGGGAAATCTTATGGTTGGGGGAAGGTCTCTAGTGATATGCCACCAGGCTCTGTCCTGAGCAATTCCTGGAACTACAACTGTGAGGTATCCATGGGGTTCCGACTGGCAGAAGGCTGTGGCCTCCATGACTCTCCTCCCCCAATCTTGAGCCTTGGACCTTTCAATTCCCAAGCTCCTGTGGGGCTTCTCCCCTTTACTCTGCCCTGTGCTTACTCATTCCCTCCCGCATCCAGCCAGCCCACGATTACTACCTGGGGCTGAGCTCTGAGCCAGTGCTGGGTCTGTTGGCCTCTTTGGCTTTAACTGACACCCATCTGAGATGCTATGGCAGGTCCAGCACCTTCCCCAAGATTTCAGGAGGAAGGGCTCAAATTCTGGTCACTGCTGGCTCTTACTTTCAACTTCTGCTCAATTTTTGCCATCTTCTTAAATTTTAAGTGGAATAACCTATTGTCTCTACTCTGGCATCACCCCAACCATGAATCTCAGTCCTTTTCTCTGATTTCCGTAGAAACCCTATACACATGGCTTTTTGTGGGAAACAGGCTGTCCAAAATAATAGATAGAGGGGATTTACATCACACATGAAAACAATGTAAAAATCCTAAAATTCTATCTTTGACATTCCTGTTCTTTAAAGTCCCGTGGCACTTTCCCTGTCTTGGGCACAGCCTCTGTCCTCAAGCCTCTCTTCAATACTGACCTTGTTTTCCCAGCCCTCACCTCCAAATTTTTACCTGTTCACCCCAACTACTTGTCAAAACTTTTACCCAAGCACAGTCCCTAAGAGGAATTCTGGTGCCAGCTGCTAAGACCCTCCTGCCACCCCTCACAAAGGCTCCTTGTGGAGCCAGTGGGGAGGCAGCTGTGACCAAGATACTGGGATGGGCTTCCCTGCCAGAGGTCCAAACTGAAGTTGAGGCTGATATAGGGCTAAGAGATGGCCAGCCCCATCCTCTGGCCCCTGCCCTAGGCCCTGGGGAGCTCGGAGCATCCAGGGTAGGGCAGATTAGGAGGACACTGCCCCTTAGCTCTTCTTGAGACGGGCCCTGCAGTTTTGCTCCCAGCTAGACTGGGGAGCTCTTGCCCACTATAGACCTACTCCTTATGCTTGTGGGCAGATGCTTTGGCCCATCAAAACAAGACCACACTGTGGGCTCATTTTATGTATGACAGACCTCTGGCCTCACTGGAGGACCTAGAGCCACACATGACCCTGTTTCTATGGAAAAATATATTCTGGTCTTATCTGACTTACAGACACACTTTGGGGGTGCCCAAAACTGAAGGATGACAGCATAGTCTCTAAGCCAAAGATGGTGATGGTCCTCCAGGCCTTCATGCTGCTCAGACCTGGCCTGATACTACCACCAGCCAAGGAGAGAGCAAAAAACCATTGCTGGGCGTGGGGTAGGTTGGCTAGCTGTTGGTGTATCCTGGGGAGTGAGGTTGGAGGCCTGGGGGTGCTCTTCACAGAGAAGGGAAGACTCAGGGAAGATGGGGCAAGACTTCTCTCAGATGCAGAACTCCATGAGAATTGAGATCAGTGAAGGGGCTCTAGTGACCCTGGAGCACTTTACGGATATTGAAGAAGAGCATCCTACAAACAGGCCACCATCAGAAGAAGGCCCTTTTAGATGCTCCCAAGGGCCAGAAGGGTGGAAAGTACAGGGATGCAGATCTTGGGTACAGCATAGGGAGGGACCTTCCCATGGTGAACAGTGTTTGACAGTGCAGTAGATGTCTCATGCAGTGGTGAGGTGCCATCCCTACACATTACAGACTTAAGCCGCCAGCCTGGAGGATGTTCTGTTGGAGATTCAAACTGCTGATTCTCAAACACTAGTCTAGGAGGAGGTCTTCTTCACCAGTTACAGCAAATCAGAAAATAAGAAAAATGTAGTGTGTTTCTTGTGAAGTCCTATTTGGAAAGAGTATATTCTGAGATTGGCTCCTTCCAATTTTTTTGTGTTAAAATGGTCCATCTTTATGAAATGATGGTGTGAGCAGATGGCAGCTGTTTTATTTTTAAGTTTTATTTAGCACCTTCCCTCCTAAAGTTTTTAATAATATATTAGCCTCTATTTTAAAAAAAATTCCTCGGCTTTAAATTCTAAAAGCTTAGAGCTTCCGGGCCTGGGTGGCTTTTATGATCCCTTATGATTGTATGATTTTGCAATATAGACATGGGCCCAGGTGGCACAGCGAGGCCTCCTCACGTCCTCCCCTATGTCCTCTCCCCTAGTTTGGAATGAATGCGCTTCTCCTGTCTGCCTGGTTCGGCCACTTACGGATTCTTCAGATCCTGGTTAACTCTGGGGCCAAGATCCACTGTGAGAACAAGGTAAGGCCTTGCGGGCAGCCCCCTTGCCTCCACTGCCCCTGCCCTCAACTGTACAGGTCTGGTCCCACCTCTGCCTCTTGCCCCCATCACTGCTTCCTGCTGTCCCCAATATGCCTCTGCTTGCTCCAGCTTGCCCTCTGAGAACCCTCCCGAAACCCTAGCTGAGCTCAACTGTTTGAAACTGGGACCCTCGCTGCTCCCACTGGGGCTAGGAGGAGGGCCTGGAGTGCCTCTTCCATCAACATTGAACACCTTTCTTCTGATCCCCCAACCCTTTACCACTCTGGATGTTAGGACAGTCCCCAGTCCTCTGACCAGCCTCCTTATTTACATAAGAAGAATAGAAGTAACACCCTTATAGGTGGTTAGGAAGGTTAAATGAGGGACATGGGGGCCTCCTTCCCCCAACCAATGGGCCCTGCCTTTTCGTGCTGTGGGTGATGGGATAGGAGGAAAGCACCAAACTCTGGGACCTTAGGTAAGTCACTTTATCAGCCGGAGCCTCAGTTTTCCCCTGTGGAAATGAGGATGCTAGTAGGAGAAGCAAGTGCAGTGCTAAGTGTGAGGTACCTGGCACATTAGGGAGCCTGGCAGTCAGTCCCTCGGTGCTCACTGGTCTGCACTGTGGTTTGAGCTAGGAGGGCCCAGCCAGTCAGAGTGCCTGGAATCCCTGCACGGTGGTCCTTAATAAAATGCAGACATTTCCAGGCCAAATGCTGTCAGCCAGGGTTTCTCAACCTGGGTCCTTAGAATTCAGGGATAAAGGGACTTGGCCGGGGGGGAAAAAAAGGACATTTTTTTTTTCATTAACTTCTGCTTGAAAACTAAGCATTTCTTTCAATGATGAATGAATGCTGGGATGGAAGTTGGATGGTCTCTTGAGGCCAAGGCTGGAAAGTCACATGGTACTATGTTCACTACATCCTGTTGCTCAAAGCCCATCACAGGGCCAGCTTTAGATTCAGTGGGTGGAAAATATTGGATTCCCCCTCTTGATGAGAAGAGTAGCACAATCCCGTCACTTAGGGTGTTTCCAAGGGTGGAAGGAATAGTTTCTGCCATCTTTGCAGACAATCCACCTGGTCTTCCTTTTGACCTTTTGTTCAAGGTCCTCCCCAAAGGTATTCATCTCACCTTTAGACAAGCCTTGAGCCAGCCCGTTACCCTGTCTGCTTCAGCTCAAAGCTTTCTCTTTCCCTGCTGCTTACCTGGCTCCACCTTGCCAGGCACTGGTGATATTTTAAGGTTTTACTAAACTATGGACTGCATTATAATTTTACCAGTTTGTCTATTAATATTCTACAGTACATTTAGTCATCTTGTCTCCTCCAATCATGTGATAATTTCTCAGTCTTGTTTTTCATGACTTTGACACTTTTGATGAGTACTAGTCAAATGTTTTGTAGAATGTCCTTCAGGTTGGGTTTGTCTGATGTTTTTCTCATGATTAGATTGGAGTTACAGAATTTTGGGAAGAAAACCACAGAGGTCAAGTGCCCTTCTCACTGTCTCCAATTAGATGGCATATGACACCAAAAAGATTTGTCACTGGTGATGTTACTTTGATCCCATTCTGACACCAATTCTATGTGTTTTTGTTTTTTTTTTTTTACATCACCAAGCAATTAACAGTTCTCCATGGACGCTGACTGGTGGTCCACAAATTTAACTAAATTCTGACACTACTTACCTGGAGTCAGCATCAGATTCCACAGGTTAAGGGATCAGGCCTATAAGACTGCCCCCATGTCACATGCCAACCTGAAAGCTCTCTGAATTGTCCTCTTTTTGGGTTTTTATGGCAGCTTCATTCCATCCTTGGCCAATGGCACTAGATTCAACCTCCAGCTGTCTCCTCTCCCTAGAAGTTAGTGGATGGGACTGAAATTTCCAACCTTCTAATCGCAGTTGATTCCCTAGGTAACCAGCCCCCACTTAGGTTACTTAGGGGCTTTCCCAGTTACCTTATTAACATAACAAAAGACACCTTGAAAGCAAACGTTGCTTTCACAATTTATGAAATTCCAAGGATTTTATAAGCTCTGTTCCAGGAAAGGGGACAAAGACCGAATATATATTTTTTATTATAAATCACAATATCACACTTGATTACTTGTTTAAAATGGTGTCAGGTCTATGGCCATGCTACCCTGAACAAGCCCAATCCCATCTGATCTCAGAAGCTAAGCAGGGTCAGGCCTGGTTAGTACTTGGACCACCTAGGAAGACCAGGTGCTGTAGGCATAAAAAATAAAAAAATAAATAAGAGATTGTAAGCTGACAAGGTCCTTGCAATCTGTGAGGTCAACCAAGGGTTGCCTAACCTAAAAAAAAAAATTAAAAAATAAAAATAAATAAGTAAAATAAAATGGCATCAGCCAGATTTCTCTACTGTAATGTTAGCGTTTTTCCTTACTATGCTCCATTGTTAGAAATTCTTTGTGGTTTTAATTTGCATTTTAATAATAATTAATGTTGTGAGATATCTTTTCCTGTGCTTATTTGCCTACCGTATATCTTTTTTGGTGTCCAAGTTATTTTTTAATTGGGTTGTGTTGCCATAAGAAACATCCAAACCTGTAGAGAATTTTAATGAGTTTCTTTGAGCTAAACTGCCCGTCAGCTGCAGGAAAACAAAATTTCAACAGATTAGGAAAATGCTCCAGAGAATGGCATTTTCGCAACTTATTTTATACATTAGAATCAAAGGAGAAGACAGGAAGAGGGTTACATGAAATCCATTGGTGATAGATTAAGGGGGAGGGAGAAAGCAAAGCAGGGAAGTCTCTCGGATTGGATAAAAAGTAAAATAGAGAGACACATACTTCTTTTATTAGTGAGTACATGACAGTTAATTATTAAACTTTTACAGCTTTTAATACAGGGACAGTATTCTGTGAACAAGATAGCAATGAAGTCTGGTGCGGTAGGCTGTGCCCTGAGGGGCCCGGATAAAGGCATTACTCTGACATTCCAAGTATATGTTATCTTAGATGCAAAAAGACTACAGAAGGGCTTACTTGATGTAAATACTGACCTTTGCGAAGAAAGCTACAGGCCCAGAATGTGACTACCCACCATGACCTGCTTTTAGTTAGGAATTTGTTATGTTCAGACCATTCCATGCGGTTAATTTCAGTCTCTGAGTATGTAGGGCCCACCCTGCTGGTCTCCCCTGAGCTTGTCAGGTTTAGTGTGTGGCCCCCTTTTCATCCACACTTCCCTTCTTTGGACATAAATCAATCCAAGGAATGCACTAATGACCAATCTTTTGGTTGGATAATGTGGTCCCACAGTACTAGGAAGGCTCATTCCTAGGAAGTTTTTGTGTTGTCATTGTCTTACCAAAATGGTGGACCAGTGGGGATGGAGCCAGATTGTAATCTTGGATGGCAGTCAAGGGCAAATATTTTTTCAAAAAGAAAGGCCAGTAAATGGGAGGCAGTCAGGTCTTATGGGCCTTCATTAAGAAAAAAACACACTGAATCTAACCTATACCTCTTCAGTTTTCACAATCTGACCATGAGATAGGTTCCTATTTACAGGTGTTATTAGAATTATTATTATTTTAATATGGATGATCTACTTCTCATTGGAAGCACTCAAGTGTCATTCATTATAAATCTGATTCCTGCTGGTTGTGCAATCAGGGGCCAAGGCTGTAAGAACATAACAGTATAAATTACCATTACCATCTAAATATTTTCAGAGGCCAGGACAGTTAAGAGTTTTATAAATAAATTTCCTGTGCCTCAGCAGCTGTTAATAGCCGGCCAATTTTTTTGGTAGCCATTTCAGCTTCCATCTGAATTAATATAGTCTTTGTTGGTTTAGGGGGTAAGCATGCTCCCATAATTAGGTTCTAGTGTTTATACATAAAATTCCTTTTTCAATATTCCTTTCCCACTAACTTTCTACAACTTCCCTTGTCCTCAGTTTGTCTCTTTTTCTTCAGAAATAACCAGCTTATTAGGACAAACTACTTCTTTTTAACTTCTCTCAAACACACACACATTTCTTTTCTTCCTTCTACAATAATATTCCTTCTAAATTTCAAAAGAGAAACCATAAAACAAGTATTGTTGATAATATAAAAGTTTTACATCTTCAGCAATTATTAATGGTTGGGCTATATAAGAACAAGGTTTGAGAAAAACTCGAAGAACAAGCACAACTATTATTCTGACTAATATTATTAGTAGACAGATGCATAGGGTGACCAGTGACTAGTTAGGAGGAGAAGGGCTATGTTTACCAAAGGGATAGATCTCAGTTTGAGAAGCACTATAGGAAGAGCTTTTGGCCAAGGGAGATTAAAAGCCTCTGAAAATTCACCTAGTTGAATTTTAATTGTACCATTTGTACGTTCCACCAATCCAGAGGACTGGAGTGATAAGCACAATGAAAATGCTGTAGAATAGGCCAAATATTACAAATGGATTGCATTATTTGCTTAGTGAAATGAGTCCCTCGGTCATTATGTAACTCAGAGGAAATTCCCCAATTGGGAATTTTTTTCCCCCAATAATAATTTACCTACTGTTAGGCTGTTGCTCGCCTGCAAGGGAATGCCTCAACTCAGTGAGAGAATGTACAAATCATAACTAACACATTTGTATCCTTGAGATGGTGGCACTTGGATGAAATCCAATTACCGTACCTCAAACAGACCTAAAGGAAGTGAGAAATGTCATTGGGACCCAGGGTTATATTTTAGACAAATAGAACATCTGCCATACACTTAATGAGCTACAGTCAGAGGTTTCCACTAATATTGTTTATTCCATGAAATCATCTTTTCAAGACCCCAATGTGTTAGCTCATGTATATGTCAAAGTATACATAATTGAGCCCCTATAGGTAAGATTGGTTTCTGATTGGGTCCAAGCCATATCTGTTTGTCTGGGTCAAAGGTTTCCCAGTTTTGTTGCCATAACTTCTTTTCTTCTTCCACAGTCGTCCATTGGAACTGTGAAAGACAGTCTTAAACTGATTTAATAGGAAGAAGAAACATTGTCAGGTCTGGCTGCTTATTACTGTTTGTCTAGCTGCAGTGTCAGCTAAATTATTTCCTTTTGCTTTGATGGTGGCAGCTTTAGAGCATCCTGGAATTTTGATAATTACCAATTGGTTCGGTTCCTCTATGTCATTTAATAATTCTGCAACCCTATTTTGCATTCTTTATGGTCTGCCCTGAGGAAGAAGCCTCGCTGTTTCCTCAACACGACAAAGTTGTGAGTGGCACCAAAAGCACAGTGACTATCAGTGTAATTGTTGGCTATTTGATTTTTGGCTGATTGACAAGCTCCAGTTAGAGCAATTAATTCAGCTTGTTGGGCAGATCAGGTAAATCAGAACCTTCAATTATGTTTATATTGGAAGTTATTACATATCTAGCTTGATAATATCCCTGTTCATCTTTTAGATAAGATCCATCTGTAAACCAAATTAAGTTAGCATTATCAATAGGAGTTTCCTGTAAACTGTTCCTAGGAACAAAAAGGTAGTCGCTAAGCAAAACCCAATCGTGGATGTCTCATCTTGCAAAGAAGGTAGCAAAATTGCCAGGTTACAACTGTTAAATCTAGTTAAAGCAATATTAGATACAGAAAGCAAGAATACTTCGTAAGAAGCCAATCGACTGACAGATGGATGTGATGAGGATTCAGTAAAGATTCAGCAGAATGAAGAACATAAATATAGGATCGCCTATAACTATTTCTTCTGTTGTTCGCATAACATGGCTGCAGCAGAGACAGCTGTCATGCAGGGAGAGCCCTTTGGCTACTGAGTTTAATTGCTAACTATAATTTCCTGTAAATCTACAATGATCGCTGTTTTTGAGTTAAATCTCCTATAAAGCATTTCTTTTATGTTCATGAATAAAAAGGAAGAAAGTTTATAATTAAGGTGTTCCAGAGCAGGAGCTTTAGATAATAATATTTCCTCTAGAACTTCTTCAGCTTGTTTCCCTTCAGTGTTCCATTGAATTGCATCAGGTTGACCTGATTTTAATAAGACATATATAGAGAGGCTGGGCCTATTAATGAAAAATTTGGAACCCATTGTGGCAGTATCCAGTCAGACCCAGAAATCTTTTAAGCTGTTTTTTTTGTTTGTTTGTTTTTAGAAGAGGAAAGGATATTATTTCTACAAATCTTTCAGGGTTAATTTGTAGCCCATATTTAGATTTTAGATAACCAAGGTATTTTACTTGAGGTAAACAGATTCAAAGCTTGTCCTTTGAGACACTACATCCCTTTGTGGTCAGCTATTGTAATAGGTAAACTGTGTCCTCTCAGGAGTCTAATATGACCTAGAGCATAAAAATAAATCATTCACATATTGAATTAGAGTGGAATTTCTGGGAAATTCAATATCATTCAAATCAGCTTTTAATGTCTGTGAGAAATAGGTGGGACTTTATGTATATCCCTGGGGTATTACTGTGCAAGAAACTCGTGATCTTCCCAGATGGAAAGCAAAGAGGTATTTCCTGTCTTTTTTTTTTTTTTTACAGAAATGCTGAAAAAGACAGTACATAAATCTATATCATTGGAAAATATCGGCAGTCCACAGGAATAGCTTATAATAGAATATGTGGATTTGGGACCACAGGATGTCTTTATTTATTGCTATGAGATCCCGTGCAAACCTCTATCCTTTCCCATTGGGTTTCTTTACTGGAAAAATAGAAGAATTACAGGGGCTCGTACATGGAATTATAAGCTCCCCCCCTTTTAAAAAAGTAATCTTGTATAATGGGCTAATTCCAGCTAGTGCATCAGGTCTTATAGGACACTGGTGAATATTAGGTAGAGATAAAGTGTTGTCAATATTTATTTTAATACTAGTGGCTTTACTTAATTTTGCCAATATCTGTACTGGAAAAGGCCCAAAGTTGCATTGGAATATCAGTCTCAAGATTAATTTTTTCTTGAGGAGGTTACTTTAAAGTTGTTATTTTCCCAATTGGTTCAGTATCTGATTTATTTAGTTCTAAATATATTTCACCCTTCTGGGAGAAGGATGTGTGGGCATCATTGGTTTCAAGAAAGTTTCACTCTATTAGGTGAATTGGGGCAGATTTGACTATTAAAATGCAAGTTTCCCCCTAACATTTCTTAGCTGGAAGGGAACAGGCTCTGAATTAAAAACAGACATTAGTTAATTAGATGTCCCTACCATTTGCACAGACACTTTACCTTGAGGAAGAGAGCACCTTAGTTGGGTAGATTAAGAACAGATAAAGTAACCCTGGTATCTAAAGAAACTTAGTAGTTTTCACTTTAAGATAATTTCAGTTTCTCCTAAAGTCTTAGTAAGGAGAAGAGGAAATGCCTTCTCATAACCCTCAGAGCAGCCCTATACTAGCTTCTGTTTGTTTTTTTTTTCTTTTTCTAAATCTCATTTCAGTTTTCTGCAGTCCTTCTTAAAGTGACCTGACTTTCTACAACAAAAGACTCCTCTACAGGAGTTTCCCAGCAAACCATATTTAGTAATTCTGTAGCTTTGCTCTCAGAAGCTAGTAGGTGTATTAATTGGAATAAGTCAGAATAGCCAGGATCACATGTTCTAACAGTTAAATCAAATTCCTTTGTGAACCCATCAGAGTCCTGGAGAGGGTCGGAGAAATCCTTAGGTAGATTCTTTAATTCTGTTCTAATCCAAGGAACATATGTAATCACTGGTTCCCCTCTGCCTGAGACCAGCTTTCTCCAAAGGGAGCTGCTGGAATTTCTGTATTTGTTTGTTTTTTCTGGTCTATCCTCATCTGGTTTTCTATTCTGAGTGGACCCTTAGTCAGTAGGGAACTGCAGTGGAGATGGCGTAGAAGAGAGAGAAGGAGGAGGAGGAAAAGAGAGTAAGTCTGGACAATGAATTAAAGGGTACCGCGTGGCAGTTAGGGAAGAGGTAAAAGCTGGGCGTTGGCATTGAGCAGCCTCGGAAACTTGCTTAGGTTCAGAGACAGTCTGAAATTTTCTTATTAACTTCCTGAAGAGACGGCCTCTCTGTTCTCTGTTTTATTAATTTTTTTTTTAATAAACTTTTATTTTGGAATGATTTTAGATTTACAGAAAAGTTAGAGTACACAAAGTACCTGAATAACCCTCATCTGATTTCCCCTATTGTTTTCTTTTTTCTTTCTTTCTTTCTATTTTTTTTTTTTTATTATGGTGACATTGGTTAATGAAATCCAGTAGGTTTCAGATGTACAATTCAACAGTAAGGCATATATATACACTGAATTGTGTGTTCACCGCCCTGTTCTCCTTTTTAGAGGTTTCTATTTGCCGTTTGAGGTAAGTCTCCTACCCTATTCACTCAGTTTGATTTTGAGCCAGCTTTCTTTTCCTATTGTGCACACACAAAAAATAATTTAGGTGTCAAAAGAGTTCCATTTTGACCATCTTAAGTTGATATCACTTCTAGTTTAATCTTCCCATTTCTGTACATACTTGCAAGTGCAGTTTCCCTAGGAATTGTGTATCTGCAGGAGAATTAATGGAGACTGGGGGCTGGGAAATTGCCGGCCTTGGAGGCATGATTTCTCAGGTTAATTTTAGTTTTCTTTTGAGATCTGCAGAGTCCAGGGATACTGTGTAGTGGGTTGAAGTGTGCTGCTTATGGGTTGAGCTCTAAGGGCCTGTCGCCTCCCAAGTTGCTTCAACCCTCTTACACATCTAGGTTTCTCCCCACTGCTGTCTAATATAACCGTGAGGACTCAGAGCACTAGGTAACCAGCCTTTATGTGTGAGTCCCCAGACGAGTCCATTATTTAATTACAGTTGTGTTGGAATTCCCTATGGAGCCCTGCTTGTTTTGAAGGATACCATCAAAAACCTCCACATAGATTCTTAGTCAACTAAGAATCGAGCTGGAGGGAGCAAATGACCCTTATCTCCAGAGCTGAACAAGTCCAGACTCTCATTTATCCAGCAAAAGGTTTGGTCATATTCACAGTAAGTAATTCCAATTGAAAAGCTAAAATTAAAAACCAGCCACCCATTTTTATTCTTTATTTCTGAGTTATCTCAACACTTGTCCTTAGCATGAGTTACCTCAACTTTTAACTTTTAATACCACCTGGAAGATTTTTTAAATCAGCTTAAATAAAGTTAGGGCCTCCTACCTTAAAACAGAGAGGTCCGGAATTCTAAGAAAAACTCACCCAAGTTCACCCGATGCAAAGTGGGGAGTCAGTGGGGGCACAACGGACCCCTGCTGGTACCTAGCACCTGGTCCCGGTCCTCAGGGTGGTCCTGGGTGGGCTTCTTTGGAATCCTGCCTAATGTACCAAGTAAGTGTTGACATAAGAAACATCCAAACCTGTAGAGAATTTTAATGAGTTTCTTTGAGCTAAACTGCCGGGAAGCAAAATCTCATCAGATTAAGAAAATGCTCCGGAGAATGGCAGTTTTGCAGCTTATTTTATGCATTAGAATCAAAAGAGGAGACAAAAGGAAGGTTACATGAAATCCATTGGTGATAGATTAAGGGGGAGGGAGAAAGCAAGGCAGGGAAGTCTCTTGGATTGGATAAAAAGTAAAACAGAGAGACACGAACTTCTTTTATTAGTGAGTACATGATAGTTAATTATTAACATTTTACAACTTTTAACACAGGGACAGTATTCTACAAAACCCCTACAAGAGGTTCTGTTGTCTGGTGCGGTAGGCTGTGCCCTGAGGGGCCCGGATAAAGGGATTACTCTGACATTCCAAGTATATGTTATCTTAGAAGCAAAAAGACTATAGAAGGGCTTACTTGATGTAAATACTGACCTTTGTGAAGAAAGCTACAGGCCCAGGATGTGACTACCCACCATGACCCGCTTTTAGTTAGGAATTTACATGTTCAGACCATTCCGTGTGGTTAATTTCGGTCTTTTGAGTTTGTAGGGCCCGCCATGCTGGCCTTCCCTGAGATTGTCAGGTTTAGTGTGTGGGCCTTTTTTGTCTGCAATTGTTTAATTCCTCATTGATGAGTTTTAGAGCTCTTTATAAATTTTAGATGCATTTAAAAGTAAATTAGAGACATCAGTGTACTTCCCTCTAAATACATCAGCATGCATATTATTAACTAGGGTTCAATTTCTTTACATATAGTGAAGTACACAAATCTTAAATTTATGATCTCTGAGATTTGACAAATGCTACTCCTGTGTAACAAAAACCACTGTCATGATGTAAAACATTGTTCTGTTGATTTTTATGACCACCGATGGCAATCTATTTGAAAAACAGTGCTTCAAATAATCTAGCTGTAACGCAAGGCCAGGGTAGAGGCTCTGGGCTGTAAAAATAGGATTTGCAACTAAGATGTTGCTTTTGGGAGACAACCAGTGAGAAGGGCTTCCCTTCGTAGACTGCAGGGACCACCCTGGGTTTGTTTCCAGGATGGCCTTACCTTACTGCACTGTGCAGCCCAAAAAGGCCATGTGCCAGTGCTGGCGTTCATAATGGAAGACCTGGAGGACGTGGCCCTGGACCATGCTGACAAGGTGAGAGTGGCATCAAGGCTGTTTGTCCTTTTCATTTGGATTGGGGCTCCTGGGGCCACTCCTACCCATTCCTTGAGCGCATCCTGTGAGTTATGGTAAGTGCAGACTGAACCCTGCCTCAGGGAGCTATTGGTCTAAAAAGGGTATTAGGGCACAAATGAGCAAGACACAAGCAGAACATGGCTCGTTCCCTCAGAGAGGCTCTGATAAGGACTAGACAGGTTAGAGAAGGGAATAACTCCTTTTTCCTTCCTGGGGGAGGTGGCATTTGGTGAATGAAATGGATTTTGTTGCTAAGATTAGAAAGTAGAGGGGCATTCCAGATGGAGGAGAGAGCATCGCTAGAGCTTTAGAGATGGAAAAGACCCTTTGTGTGTCAGTTCAGTTTGATCACAATCTTGGGAGTTAGGGCCATAGGGATTGTTGGGGTCTCTCATGGAGACCTCAACCCCCAGCCATAGGAATCTGGCCCTTATTCAGTAGGCAGCAGGGACTGCAGGAGGATTTCAGTTGGGGAGAGACCCACCCAAGAGGTTTTATTGGGAAGTTTGATCTGGGCTTTTTAGGCAGAATGTGTTGGGTAAGGGGAGGGGAGAGTGTCTGGGGCAGGAGAGGCCACTGCAAGCCCAGAGTGGTTGGGGAAACGAAGGCCAGGTGGGCAGGCACGGAAGGTTCACTATCTTTTCACCGGTCAGTTGGGAAGGACGGCGTTTCACCGGGCAGCTGAACACGGGCAGCTGGATGCTCTGGACTTCCTTGTGGGCTCTGGCTGTGACCACAGTGTCAAAGACAAGGTACTGTGACCGTGGGCCCCAGGGGAGGGCCAGGCTCTGGGCTCCTGACAGGGATGGGTGCTGACAGCTCTCCTGTGCCTACTTCTGACTCCAACATGCTGGAGAAGCAGGCAGCCAAAGGCGAGAGTGTGTCCGAAGTTCTTTAAACAGGCCTTTTTTGAGCACACTCGATGGGCCTGCCCTGTGCTACAGGGAGGAGCACAGAGATGCCCATGACGGTTTCTTACTCAAGGAACTCAATGCCACAATCCTAGTAAAGAGCTATGAGCTAATGCGGGGAGTCAGGATGGCAAATCGAATTGATTTGTAGTGCTGTCTAGGATGGGTTTGAGCAGACAGTGATTCCACTGAGGACGTCTTTTGTTAGGGGGCATGGGAAGAGTTAGGGGGTTGGTAGCCATACATCTGTGGTTATTTGTTTTCTTTATGATTTAGTAATTTACTATGGTAATGGCAAAAGTAGAATAAGAATACTGACAAGGGAGCATTTCTTTCAGAGTAGATTTCACCTATCTGAGAAGGGGTGAGGGATGGGGCCTCAAGGGACTACCCTACAAATGACTTGTGGCAATGGACCTTTGTGAATCCTTAGGCAAAGATGTTGCAGCAAATTCTAAACAATGATTTCATCAAAGGGACGAACTCCATTTTTAATTTTCTGATTAATGTCCTTGGCCAGAATAGAAGAAGTCCTGTTTCTAAGCTAGTGACGGAGTTCACAGACGAATGCACTGTAGAATCTTAGAATTGGAAGGCATCTATATCAAAGGCTACTTCAACCTTTTCACTTTACAGATGTGGAAACTGAGGCCCAGAGAGGGGGATACTTTATTTTTTATTTACTTGTTTATTTTAAACATTTTATGTATTTATTTTTCCCACTCCCCCCTCCGAGAAGAGGATACTTTAGCCAAGATCATACAGCAAGACAAATGTCAATTGGGTTTGGAACCAGCATCCTGATGCCTTAGCCCTGTGCTCCTCGCTCTCACCAAGCTGCCTCCTGGGGCACTGAGCCCTTGGGTTTACAACAAATCTGTCTGTCCACACTCATCCTTTAGGGATGAAGACTGAGTAAGACCGAGTCGGATCCTGAGACTTGAATTAGGCTGATTTCCTTCATTTCAGAAACATGGCTATCTCTGGAAATGGCCATGTTCTGTGCTGGGAACTGAGAATACAAAGAGGGATCAATGACAGCCCTTACCAGGACACATCTACCCAGGAGGCAAAACAATGATTCTACTTAGGGCCCCGAGAGAGCAGGATCACCAAAACCAAAAAAAAAAAAAAAAAAAAAAAACAAGAAAGTCCAGCTTTGATGAACTTACCCAGAACCCTTGCAATTGGAAATTCTAGAAAGAAGCATTTAAAATTGCATGGCCCTGTTGAGTTTTATATTTTCAGATGAGGAGTATTTCATCTGGGGAGGGGCCACAGTAAGTAAGCTTTACAAGGTTCTGGACCACTTAAGGTCTGACTCTTGCTAGGACCCCATGGCTGCATAGGGGGATAGACTTGTCAGAATCAATGACAACGCATGTCGTGCCTCAGGTGCTGTAACGGTAGGGAGGCTTTGAGAGCCCAGAGAAAGTGATTAATTCCACTGGGAACATTAGGGAGATGCTGACAGGACCTCACAGATGTAAAGAGGCTGGGCACCCCCACAGGTGGAGGGCAGAAGGCACTGGGCCCAAGGCCAAGCCCTCCTACTGTCAGCCTCTCCTGCCTCTGAGTGCCCTGCCCTGCCCAGCCCTAGTAGGGGGTTCGTGCCACCTGCATCTTCAAAGGACAAGATGTGGATATTAATAACCCAGAAGGAAAGAGAAAGCCCTGCCCTGTCTCCACAGCCCTGTTCGCTGGGGGCACGTGTCGGGCTCGCCTCCGTTCACTCACGTTCTCTGTGTCTCTTTGAACACAGAGACTTCACACTGTGGCCACAGCCCCACAGCCTGATCCTTGCTTGCTGCAGTGAGTGGAGAGGGTGGGAGAGCAGCGGAACAAAGCCGCTGAGGGGAATTTTTAAACTTAAGTTTATTTATTAATATAATACGATGATGATCATAAGGGAAATTTAAATGTTTCATCTTTGATCCCATAAGATAGTTATAGCTGTTTTATGTATGTGTGGGATCTATCATGGGGTGGGTATGTTTTTAACTCTTTTAAGTACTGCTTTGGCTTTGGTATATGTTCACATCCTCATCGGGCCCTTTAAAGATCTATGCCTAAATGTGAATGTCCTGATTCTTACCTCAGGAAGGTACTGCGACAGGCCAGGATGAGGAAAGAGCTTGAGCTAGGAGGCTCCCATCAATGGTTCAGCTAGATGTGTCCAAGGGGCCTTCTGGATGTGATGAATGGCCAAAGCTGGATCTTCCCTTCTGTATGTTTCCGTGGGTTCCTCAGGTATCCTTGCCTTCTGTGGTTCTTTAGGGACATACTGTTTCTCCGGCTGGCCACTTCCAGCTGTCCTTTCCCCTCTAGGTGTCCTAGTAAGATCCCTTTGAGGATAACCCCTCAGCAGGGGCCACTTTTAATACAAAAATATTGTGCCTTTTGCCCTACCCCACCCGCTCCACTCTCTCAGCTCTCACAGTCACCTTTGGACTTCTCAAGTGTGAGGCAAATGCCAGTCCTTTGGCTTTCAATTTCCAAAAGACACAGGTTAAGCTCTCCATCACATTATTTACTCACTGAACAAATATCTATTGAGCATCTGCCATGTGCTGCAGGCCCTATTCTAGGCACTTCAGAGAACAAAAATTCTCCACCCTGTGGTGCTTAAGTTCTAACAGCAGAGTCAGACAATAAATAATAAGCGTAGTTACAAGTAAATTATAAACTGTTAGAGGTTATCAGTGCTATGGGGAAAAGGAAAAGCCGAGCAGGATAAGGGGATCAGGAGGACAGGGGTGGGAGTTCCAGTTTTAAATTATGTCAGGGCGGGCCACACTAGTCAATGAAAAGCTAACATCTTGAACAAAGACAAGGAGGCAAGTGACTGGGCCATGTGGCTGGCTGGGTACAGCCTGAGCACAGGGAGAGTCCCTGGAGCTGTGGCCTTAAGCAGAGGATGGGGATGGTGATCTGGGGTCCCCAGCAAGGGATTAACTTTAGACAGGAACATGGAAGGTAGGGATTTTTTTTAAAGTAATGTGTCTGCCTTGTAGTATAAGAGAGACCAGGACTTGGCCCTTGAAAGTGCCCTGAGTTGTAGTTTTTCGCACAGTTCTCAGGGGGCAGGGTGGCATTGGCTTAGTACGTAAGGCTACAGTTTGTAGAGTCCACCTGGTTGTGTTGCAGCAACTCATGATTTGCTCTGCAACCCTGAAGATGTCACTTGCCTTCTCTGGACCTCAATTTCCATGTCTGTGAAATAAGGGGATGGCTCCAGCGGGTCCCCAGAGCCTGAGAGGATCTATGATTCTCCCAGCCCCTTCTCCCTGTAGGAGGGGAACACAGCCCTGCACCTGGCTGCTGGCCGGGGCCATCTGGCTGTGTTACAGCGACTCCTGGACATCAGGCTGGACTTGGAGGAGAGGAATGTGGTGAGTTGCCCCCTGGAGGACGCAGAGATGCATGACACTCACTCCCTGCCTTTAAGGAACTCCCGCCAGTGATGCAGCCTAGTTTTCTGTCATAGAGGCCCTGAAGCCAGGAGCTAGGGACATGTTCTTGGACTACTAGCCCACCAGGAAAAGCTAAGCAGCAGCACAAAATTCCAGACTTTGCAGGGCCCGAGGCATGAGGGATTACCAAGAAGTCATACACAGGCTGTATGCTCAAAAGATGCGAGAAGTCTCAGTGGCCAGGACGATCAGGGATGGCTTCCTGGAGTAGGAGGGAATGGACAGAAAGCAGGAGTGAGGCAGCTTGGAGGGTGAGGAGAATGTGAACACGGGTGTGGAGGAGGGGTGAATGTACCACATGCCCCTCAAAGTGAGAAAATCAGGTGTGAGGCTCAAGGAACCACAAAAACCAGTTCACTGTCCTCAGTAACAGGACAGTGGAGAGCTCAGAGAGCCCCGGAGCCTGGCATATGGGCGTCCTCTTGCCTCAGGTCCTGGCCTTAGGCTCCTGCCATCCTCATACCTCTCCTGTGTGTTTCAGGAAGGTCTGACTGCTCTGCACGCAGCTGCTGAAGGGATCCACCCCGACTGTGTGCGGCTCCTTCTGGAGGCTGGGAGCAGCGTGAATGCCCTCACCCAGGTAGCCAGGCCTCCTCATGACTGATGTCTGCCCTTGGCTGCTGAGCTAAACCGTGTTAACAGTAGCAGCCATAATGATTTCTGAACATCGTGTGAGCAGAGGCTGTGAGGCAGCAGGCCCAGGTTCTGGTCTTGGCTTCTTCACTTCTGAGCTGTGTGATCTGGGAAAGTTATTTTCTATGAGCCTCATTTCCCAACTATAAAATGGGGATGATATATACTTACTTTTTTACATTTCTGTGAAGCTTGAATATGAACACAGTGCCCAGGACAGAATAGAAACCCAACATCTGTTTGTGTCTTTTTATCATTAGGCATTTGATAGTTCACAAAACACCTTTATAACTATCACTTCAGAAAAATGTCCCCTGCATTTTACAGATGAGGAAAATGAAGTTTAGAGAGGTTCAGTGACTTTTCCTGGTCACAAGCTGGTAAGAAGCAAAGCTGAGTTTGAGAAGCCTATCTCCTGACTCGGTCATGAAGATTTGCCCCACCCAGTGTGGGGGTGGTTCCCCATTATGAGGCCCATCTGTGAAGGGCTACATCAGCCCTCAAACCTGGGCCTGGGTGTCACTCTGGGACAGGCTTCTTCTGTTCCTCCTCATCGTATTTCCTTAAGTCAGTCACTAGAAATTCTCCCCTGGAAAGGTGGGTTGTGGTCTTTCTTTAAGTAAGGAGTTGGTATTTTTGTTTTTGTTTTGTTTTGCTTTTTACTTTTAGATCAATGACAAATAGTCTTTCTTGGCTGGTTGAATGGCTTCAGTGTCTGTTCACTATTTGTTCCAAATTTCAAAAATACGGCAAAAATAATATTGATAATAAATAATAAAATATAAATGATAGCAAAACTAGTTTGAAAACAGGAATTGAAATGGTATGCTAAAATATTTGACACAAAGTAAAGGAGAAAATAAGAACAAAAAAGATAGGAGACATAGAAATTAAATAGCAAAATGGCAAATGTAAATTTAATAATATCAATGTTAAACTTTCCTAATTGTGAATCATGCTTTATAAGCTACAAAACACTTACAGAACTCCCTTAGAAGGTGTTGGAGCTACTAGCCTAGGAGTATGGGAGTGGAGGGTGTGAGGGACTCCAAGGCCCAGAGAAGGAAAGTAGCTGCTTTAGGGCACCCAAATGTGTCCTTCTGGTGTTGCTCTTTGGTCAATGAGGCCCTTTCTCTGTGCCCAGCACTGGGAGGGCTTCCTAACAGTAACAGCATAGGAGTTTCGAGACTGGGAGGTTGTGTCCAGCTGGTGGCCATTGGTGGGGTTGGAGCTGCCCACTGCATTGGGCCTTGTGCTCTAGTCTTGGTTTCTGGCAGAGGCCCCGTTCTGTATGGACACTCCTACCCCTCCGTGTCATGCATCAGGGTCTCTGAGAAGGGAGCAAACCCAAAGTGAATGCATTTCTCATTGAGAGATGGCCTGGTTCCCACCCACTCTGTGCGCTCACTCAGACAGTCTTTGAGAGGGTGACCAACTTGTTCCAGTTTGCTCCACGATGTCTTGGTTTTAAAATAGAAAGTCTTGTATCCCAGGGAACCCTAAGTCCCAGGCAATCTGAGATAATTGGTCACCTAGTGAGGCTGGCCTGGCAGAGTGGGGAGGTATCTCATGTGAGGTCACTGTTGGGCCAGGGGTTGGCTCTGACTGAAGAAGAGCACTTAGAAGGCCCTTCCGGGAGGAAGCCCTTGCTTTGGCCCTGGCAAGTCCTGCTGGGATACCCTGAGACCAGCTCCAGCTGGGCAGTTCATGCCAGGTAGGGTTTGCCCTGTACTGGCAAATCTTACTGTCCCCTTCTTTGAAAACATGTCCTCAGAGTCTATACTCTGCATGTGTCGGAGATATACATGACTTATGTGTCAGAGTTTGTGAGAGGAAGTGAGAAAAAGTTGAGACCATAATGAGCTCCTTTTGCTAGACACCAGGCCTCGGCAAGTCATTGATTTCTCCAGCCTCAGGGTTTAAGGGGGATAGTAGTCCGGGAGAACGAGGGTATGAGACAAAAATGGAATAATGAATCCCGAAGTGCTTCGTAAACTCACTGTGAGGGGACATTGCAATGATTCCTGTTTTCCTGTAGAAGGAACAGAGCGGCCTGCACTACGCAGCCCTTGGAGGCTCTGAGGATGTGGCCCGGGCCCTCATCCACGCAGGAGGCTGCACCAACGTGGCTGATTATGTAAGTGTGGGGCCTGGGCTGAAGGGAGTGTCCTCTGCAAAGTCTTCCACGACCTCATTGATTGGGGAGGGGGGTAGGAGTGGGGCCCAGGACCAGGGAAGCTGGCCACAGGTAGGAAAGTCAAATAAGGTTCTAGTGGAACAGAATTAGAAACCAAGGTTGCACTTCTTCCCGAGTGAATTTCCTCTTGTTCTCCACTCATTTATCCATGGGGTCTTAGTAATGATCTTTTTATTATACATCTAGCCTCTTGGTTGTTCATTTTTTTTCCTGTTATGTTGTAGTACACATAGTATACCATAGATGACAGGGAACCTTGTGGTTAAGACGTGGACTTTGGTGTCAGACAACTCGGCTTTGCGACCTGGGTCTGCCATTCAAAAACTAAATGACCTTTAGCGAGCAGCTTTGACCTCCCTGGGCCTCTATTTCCTTATCTATAGGTCCTGTTATTATTCTCATTACATAAATGAGGAACTATCTATTATTTAAATTAGAAAGAGGTCATTTCATATAGCTGAAATAAATACTCTATTTAAAATTATTGTAAAGACAGTGTAACACAGTTTATTGGAATATAGAGGGAAAAAGGCATCCTTAATCCCAAAGCTCTAGTAAAGCAATACTTTATTCCCTCTCAGTTTCTCCTCAGCACCTCCAACTAGAATGAATCCAGGCTAAGGCAGAATTCTGGAAAGGGGGACGCTTATTTGTTTTTCCCCATCAAGACGCAAGAATCTCGACTCTAGTCCAGTGGAGTCTACCCAGCCCAGGTATCCAGAGTTGCTGCAGTTTTCCTAGTAGCTGTTTTTAGGGGCTGACCATGCCAGATGTGGTCCAGTGTTCACATCACATTTTACTTAACAGTTCCTCAACTGTTGGATATTTAAGTTGGCTCTGATTGTGCCACTATAAATATTGATTTCATGAACATCTTTATGGCGTATAATTTTTTATTTCTTTTGTATTATATATGAATTTTCCAAACTGGATTTCTAGGACAACTAATAAAAACATTTTTATGATTTTTGATATAAGTTGTTAAATTGCTTTCCAGAAAGTTCACAGCATGTAGCTCCTAGTCATTTTTGAGTGACCTTTCACCAATATTAGATATTAATCAATTTTGTAGTTAAATGATTCTTTGTTATTGTTTTATTTTAAATCTCTTAGATTATATTGAACTTTTCCCATTAACTCATTTTTCTAGTTTGTTCTTCTGTTGTGAGTTATTTCTTCAGAACCTTTGCCCTAATGGTGAGTTTTTCGTTTGTATTTTTTTTTAAACTAATTTTTGGACCATCATGTATGTTGTTTGCTCTTATAATTTTTTGACATACTGAAGGTGTAAGTTTTTATGAAATCAAAATTATTCTTGACACAAGCTTTGAATTTTAATTTAGTAATATTCTAGTTGTTTGATGTTTCTTTTTAATCTTCCTAAAATGTACTTTTACATATGGTGTGATATATTAATAACAGATGTTCCCCCCGCAATTTTTTATGTCTCTATCTCAACTGTATTTATTAAATAATTCTAACATATTTTAGTGCTTTTTCATTCCTTCCATCATCACATATTTACATTTTGATATATGATGGGTTCTATTTCTGGGTGAAAGATTCTTTTTTAATGAGTTGTATTTCTAATCTTGAGCCAGTACCATACTATTTTATTGTTGCCTTATAATTTGTTTTAAAGTCATATATAATAGTCTCCCTTAATTATTCTTGTTAGTATAATTTTTTTATCCCTTTATATTCTCACCTGTTTATTCTTCCAATTGAAATTTAAGGTAATTTTGTCAAAAAATTAAAGATTTAGATTAATCACTGTACTACTGTAAACTAATTGGAGATCATTTAAATGATTTTAATAATTAGTCTTCCTATATAGAACACAATATGTCTCTCTATATGTTCAAATATTAATTTAAATCTGCCAACAAAATTACACTTTAAAATTCATTAAAGGAAGTTTAGAAAATGTAATAAAATCATCCATATTCTACTACCACAGATATGCTTTTTTATTTACTCTATAACAATTTTTTAAAAATTACCTATTTTAGTATAGTTAGAATTATAATATATATATATAATTTTGTGCCCAGCAATACAGCATTTCTGTATTGCTGCATAGCTTTTGATGATGACATTTGGTCTGATATTAGAGGGGTCATGATTTAATAGCCTCTTTAACAAGGTATGACATCGAGTTTACTTGTCAATGCCAGTGGTACAGCTTTATTTGTGCATGTAAATTTTCTTTTGGAAAGATTCCCAGAAGTGGGCATTTGAGGTTGTGAACATCTTTCTAGTTCTTGATATATAAACCTAATCACTTCCTAAAAATCTTGTGCGAATGTGCAGAGCCACAGCAGTGTGTGGGCCACACATTTCTTACTCCTCTCACCAATATTGTATATTAGGTTTTACATTTTTCTTCCAATTGAAAAAAAAAAAGGTCTATAGTTTATGTTAGGTTCGCTCTTAGTGTTGTACATTCTATGGGTTTGGATAAATATATAATGATATGTATCCACCATTATAGTAACACAGAGAATGTTTTCACTGCCATAAAAATCCTCTGTTTGACTATTCAACCCCTACCCACACCCACCCAGCCTCTGGCAACCATAATCTTTTTACTGTCTTCATAGTCCTGCCTTTTCCAGAATGTCATATAGTTGGAATCATACATTATATAGCCTTTTCAGATTGGCTTATTTTACTTAGTAATATGCATTACGGCTCCTCCGTGTCCTTTCATGGCTTGATGCTATGATAGCTCGTTTCTTTTTAGCGCGTAATATTCCATTGTTTAGATACACCACAGTTTATTTATCCATTTGTTTACTGAAGGACATCTTGGTTGCTTCCAAGTTTTGGCAATTATGAAGAAAGCTGCAATAAACATCTATATATAGGTTTTTATGAGCCATAACTTTTCAACTCCTTTGGGTAAATACCAAGGAACATGACTGCTGGATCATATGGTAATAGCATCTTTAGTTTTGTAAGAGACTGTCAAACTGTTTCCCAAGGGGGCACCACCTTGGATGAGAGCTCCTGTTGCTCCACATCCTTGCCAGCATTTGGTACTGTCAGTGTCCTGGTTTTTAGTCATTCTAGTAAGTGTGTATGTACATCACTGTGTTTTTTTGAGCACTTCTTTACTTTCTATCACAAGATGCTCCTGACTCATCCTATATATTTCCTGCCCTAGTCCTAGAATCAATTTCTCCAAGAAGCACCAGTACCTTTTATTGGAGAATGTGCATCTTGCTTTTATCACATAACTATATCTTTAAGATCTTTCCATATAAGTATATATATTTAAAAACCTCCTCATTCTTTCTTATAGCTGCATAGTATTCCACTCCATGGTTGGACCATAATTTATTAAATTGTCTTCTATATAAGTGTGGTTCTAATCTTCTGCTATTACAAGCAATACTGCAACAAAAATCTACACATATATCATTCCATATATGTGGAATTATATCTGTAGAATAAATGTCTAGACATAGATTTGTTGGGTCAAAGGGCACTTGCACTTGTACTTTTTATACATACTGTCAAATTGCTCTCTCTATGGACTGTATCAATTTATACTCACTCAGTAATATAAAATGGTGCCCATTTCCCCACAGCTTTGTCAACACATTTGGCAAAGCTTTTGGATTTGTGCCAATCTGATGAGTGAAGAATTTTATCTCCATGCGGTATTAATTTATATTCCTTTTAAGAGTCTTCTGTATTCCCTTTTTAATCAAATGTCTGTTCATAGCCTTTGACCATTTTTCTCTTGGGTTATTTTTTATTTTGTAATGATTTACAGGAACCTGTTGAAGGATATCTGGTTGTTTCCGGTTAGGGGCTAATATGAATAAAGCTGCTATGAACATTCATGTATAGATTTTTGTATAAACACACATTTTCATTTCTCTGGGATAAATGCCAAGAAGGCAATTGCTAGGTCCTATGGTAATTGCATATTTAGTTTTATAAACAATTCCAAAACTGTTTTCCAGAGTGGCTGTACCATTTTACATTCCCAGCAGCAATGTACTTGTAATCCAGTTTCTCCACATCTTTGTCAATATTTGGTGGTGTCGCTTTTTAAAATTTTTTCCATTCTGATATGTGTATAGTGATATCTCATCATGGTTTTAACTTGTATTTCCCTGATGGCTAACGATGTTGAACATCTTTTCATGTGCTTTTTTGCCATCTGTATATCCTCTTCAGTAAACTGTCTAGTCATGTCTTATGCTCATTTTCTAAATGTTTATTTTTAACTGTAGAGTTTTGAGAGTTGTTTTTATATTCTAGAACTAGCCTTTGTAAGATATGTGACTTGCAAATATTTTCTCTTGGTCTGTAGCCTG
Source organism: Pteropus medius (assembly GCF_902729225.1). NCBI lineage: Eukaryota > Metazoa > Chordata > Mammalia > Chiroptera > Pteropodidae > Pteropus > Pteropus medius. The sequence continues at coordinate 13,247,615 of NW_024342473.1, read as the reverse complement.
TCTTTTCATCTTCTTAACAGGATCCTTTGCAGAGCAAAACACTTTTAATTTGACAAGATCCAATTTATCAATATTTTCCTTCTTTGGGTCGTATTTTTGGTGTCAAATTTAAGAATTCTGCCTAGTCCTAGATCCTGAAGTTTTCCTCCTATGATCCATTTTGAGTTAATTTTGTGTAAGATGTGTGGTTTCAGTCCAAGGGCTTATGTCGTTTGTTTGTTTTGCCTACAGAGGTCCAATTGCTCTGGAACCATTTATAGAAAAGGCTATCTAACTTCCTCCACTGAGTTGCTTTTGTACCTTTGTCAAAAATCGGTTGGGCATATTCATGTGGGTCTCTCCACCCTCGCCCCCCTTTTAAAGCATACTATTCACAGTGTTCTGCAGTTTCTAATAAACTTTTTGTTTTAGAATATATATAATTTTACATAAAACTTGCAAAGGTTGTACAAACAGTTCTCATATACCCCACATCCAGTTCCCCTATTAGTACCACTTACATTAGTATGGTGTATTTGTCACAATTAATGAACCATTGTCAATACATTATTATTAACTGAAATCCATACTTTTTCCAGATTCCTTAGTTTCTACCTAATGTTCTTTTTCTGTTCCTGATGAAAAGTAGCAGAAAAGGGAAATGACTTGCCCAAAGTCACCTAGTGAGTTCCTGGCATAGCAAAATCTCAAACTTGGGTCTTCAGGTCCCTGCCCACCTTAAGGATAAGTTTTAGACCCCAGGGATTCAGGCTTTGGGGCTATAAATACCTCAGGCTACCGCCAAATCCATACCCCGCCATACTCCCATCCTGCAGCACCCGCCTGCAGCCAGGCAGTCCTGGGAGGGACACGTCAGTTGATCCACATGTTTCCCTCCTCAGCAGGGTGCCTCTCCAATGCATCTCGCTGTGAGGTACAACTTTCCCATGCTGGTCCAGCTCTTCATTGATGCCGGCAGTGACCTGGATGCCACTGACAACGTAAGTGGCTGCAGAAACCATCTGGGCCCCATGGAGCCTGGCACCCTCTTGGGCTGGCAGGGCTGGACTGTGGTGTATCAGCATGGCACCAGAGCTGAAGAATTGCTTTTTTAGCTTGTAAAAAGCTATTTGAATATTTGTTAAAGGTAACTTTGTTTTATTAACCACTCTTCTCTTTTGAACATGTTGGTGGTTTTCAAGTTTTTGCCATGATATATATAACACTGCAGTAAACGTCTCCCTACATTCAACCTTTTCCTTTTGCTGTCTTTTTTCCTTAAGGAAAATTCCCAGGGAAGAGGTGATGAAGCAGTCTTGTGTAATGACAAGAGGCCTCTGAGTCCTGAAGTTGTGATCTGTTAGGAGCCTTTTTAAATCCCTATCTCCACAATCCACCTCCCAACCATATAGTCCTCCGTGCTGGCATACAGAACCACTAAGAGTAAAAAGCAATTTGGCAGGATATATCGTAGACTGTTAAAATGGTCAGTATTTGCAGGACTGAGAATTCAGCTTCGAGAAATATGCATAAAGATATTCATTGCAGTACTGTTTAGCAGTCCTTGATTTGAAAATGACCCCAAAATTTAAAAACTGAGAAGTGTTAGGTAAATTATGGTATGGATGTAGACTATTATAAAGCTATTAAAAACAGCATTTATAAGAGCTTATAATATGTGGAAAGTATTATGTTAAGTATAAAAATGAATGCAAAATGTATATATATAGGATGATCTCAAATATGTAAAACTATAAATATAATATACAGGATCATTACAGAGCTGGACTTAGGTGGGTTATCAAGTAATATTTTTTCTTTATTCTTTCCACTTTTTTGTTCTCTGCTGAGTATTATGTTCATTATTAAACCTAGTTTACTCCCTGCCTCCCATAACTTCTTAGAGAAGTTATAATCCTTTGTTAAGTTCCAGCTTGGTGTGTACCCACTCTGGTCCTGTCTTGGCTTTGAGCCTTGGCCCATCCTGTATGCCTTTCTGATCCTCCCATCCCCTTGGCTTCTTCCGCAGAGGCAGCAGACGCCCCTCCACCTTGCTGCGGAGCACGCCTGGCAGGACATAGCGGAGATGCTCCTGGTTGCGGGGATTGACTTAAACTTGAGAGATAAGGTACTTCTCTGCTCACAACCAGCCTCCCTTTCATGCTTTCATGGCTCCCTGTTTGCCAGAGACCCTGCTGAAATGCCTCCTGCTCTCAGAGTGTCAAGGCCTCCCCATCCCTATATACTAGCACAAATGCAACCTCCTCTAGGAAGACTTCCTGCCCCTTTATTACCTTCCCTGGCCTTCTCTGAGATCCCTCAGCATTTAAATCACCTGGCGGGGAGTGCGGTGGGGGAGTGGAGGAGCAGCACGTCAGCATTCCACAAACCCTTCTGAGGTAGCTACCTCCTCAGGTGGCTGGAGATCTGGGAGGTCACAGGCTCATGAAAAGAATGGCATTTGTATATGTGGCCCAGCAAGGCCAGCCCTTCAGGTGGGATGGGGAGGGTTGGGGGCGAGGAGGCAGACCAGGCCCTGAGGCTGGACCTGGGAGGGGCTCCCTGCTTTCAGCTGGGCCCCAGGGCAACTGACCACACTCCAAAAGGAGCTTCCCATTTCCCCACAGGTCCTAGGAGTGGCTGAGGCCAGCACTGTGCAGTAGGCATGGAGCAAAGGGCTGGGAGACTGAGGGGAGGTGGGCAAATAGGACACAATAAGCCCAAGCCCCATCTCTGGGCTCTTGTTTCATCCAAGAAATGGGGCTGGTAACAACTATTTCACAGGTAATGTTGGAGTTATGCAGGCTTGTGTTTCATTGTTCTAAGGCTTCCTAAATTCTAAAGAAACACAAGAGGTGGTAGCTGGAATTATTATTATTACTTTATTCTACCTATGACTTTTCCACCTCTCTTGTCATGCTCAGAAAGCCCTTCTGCTCTCCAGTGTAGACTTCTGGGAACTGCTTTCTTTGGGCAGCAGAGTTTGTAGTCGGTGCTAGATCCTTCCTGTAGAAACTGTGGCTTCCCTCCTCGCTTCTTACTTGCAGCAAGGAAAAACCGCCCTGGCAGTGGCCGCCCGCAGCAACCACGTCAGCCTGGTAGACATGATCATAAAAGCCGATCGTTTCTACAGATGGGAGAAGGTACTGACACCCTATGCTTGATCTCTCCAAGTTGGAAAGGAAGCGGCTTTGCTCGAGGTGGAACTGTTTATTCTGTTTCCAAGGGGGTAATAATCCCTGCCTTACCTACTACTAGGGTTGTTTGTGAGGGTCTGGGGATGGGGGATTATCCAAACCACACTGAAATAAGGCTGACTGAGGTCCACGCCAATGTAGAAAGACTACTGGACATGGCTGTCACTCTTGGTTGATGGATGAACACATGCATGTGTGGATAAAGAGATGGCCAGTTGCTTATAGCTCACTGCCAATCTCCAGGTGATTGGAATTGCTGCTTGGAGTATTGTATTCAGGCAACTTTCTGAGCCCAGTAGGAAAGTGTGTTGGGACTGATTAGTGATGTCTGCTGTGGAATTGGGAAAGAGTGGCTTACTAAGGGCAAATATTTGCTATTCCAGTTATCAGCAAATGGGAACGGGATGGGAAGTTTTTTGGTGTCTTTGTGGGTTGTTTTTATACACAGAAAATAATTTTTACATTTCTTCAGTTTTAAAAATTAATACTCAATTGTCTACAAATTTAGAAACTAGTTTTCCTTAAACTTTTATATTCATTTTATAAATCTTATTATTCTATTATACAACCTAGTAAATTTTAACAGTCACTTTTAAGGAAGCCTTTTGATTAATGTTTGGTCTCATGTTTAAACTTAGTTAATTAAACTACTGTAAACATTTTAAAGTAAATGAATACGTTTAATGGATTTTCTTTTCAAGCACTTCAAATGCTTCCTAAATGCTTAAATTACCCTAGTAAATCCAATAAATTAAACCTATAAAGTGAACTTCAAATGTCTTAGACATTTTAATGTTTACTGACTTACAACTCTCAAATAAAAAATCACTATTCCAAAGTCAGTTGATGAATAATAAATTTCACTGGGAATCATAAGATATTCTCTTTCACTGACACGCTAGATTCTCATAAGCATTACAACTCCTTTGCAACAGAGGCTCCTAAATGTAACCCCAAGATATTACTACCAAGGGTTTGATGAAGTGATTCATCTCTGTGATTAATTCTAAGCCACCTCACTCTTTAAAAGTTCTCAACAGTAAGGCAGAGGCACAGTTAGAATCATGAATTCTGCCTCCCTACCCCCAGGCCAATTCAACGAATCTCTGGCCTGGAGACCAAGCATCAGTAGTTCTTAAAGCTCTCAGAGGACCCCAATGTACCAGTGGACCTGAGAACACTGCTCTAGGGAAACGGTTTTTACCACCCAGGTGAGAGCCAAGCTCCTAGGTTACCACCTCACAGGTGACTGGCCAGACACTGTTGACCAAGATGTAAAATACAGACACCAGGGTGATTTTTCTCACTGTGAGCTTTTTAACAATCAGAACTCTTCATTCACTTACTTTAGGCTTTTGTGGGTTTAATTTATGCTATTGCTTTTGTAACCTCTCATTTTGTCATCCGTTTTGCATAGAAAGAATTCTATAATAGCACCCTTCACTCCTTATTGAGACTCAGCAAGTCCAGTGCCTGGTTCTTGGCTTGCTTGGTTTTAGCCACAGCTGCTGAGTCATTCTGTTGACCAAAACTTTAATGTAAGAATACAAGGAAAAAAGAGAAATTGGGAAGCCTTTCTGGAAGAGGTGGCATTTGGGTGGTCTTTTGACTATGGCAATGGGGTTGAGGGACAAGGAGGTGAGAGAAATTCTGGATGGAGGAACAGTGTGAATGGCTTAGGTTCCAGAGGTCAAGGCAAGGCATAGAGGCCAGAGTAGTGGACAGTAAGCTCTAGATCCATAATGATGCCAGTCCCAGTTCCCAGTCCAGGATCATAAGGGAGAACCTGGCAGGGATTTCCCCCAGATGGCCGATGCACTGTGGGGATCTGCCCCACAGGACCACCTCTCCTGCAGGGACCCTGGTGACCCCTCTAGGAAAAGCTTGACCTTTAAGCAGGACCATCGGCAGGAAACAGAGCAGTTCCGCTCTGTGCTGTGGCGACTGGCCTCCAGGTACCTGCAGCCTCATGAATGGAAGAAGCTCGCGTATTGCTGGGAGTTCACTGAGGCCCATGTCCACGCCATCGAGCAACAGTGGACAGGTACCACCTTGCCTTGGCACCCCGGAGCAACCAGTGGGCAGAGGGGTGGGGACACTTGAGATGTATTCAGTTTTCTGTGCTTCTGGGGAAAAAGCCTGTGCAACCCCAGCCTAGCCACACAAAGGCACATGCCATTTCCAACACACGGAGTGCTTTTTCACTCCTCTAGGCCTTTGCACCGGCTATGCCTTCTGCCTTTCCCTCCCCCATTGGTCTGTGAACTTCATATTCTTCATGAATCATCCGGAGCTGGCATGCATCATTCAAACATGAAACTAAGGCATTCCCAGTAAAAAGAAAGGAATCGCTGTCGTCACTATAATTTAACATCTATTTGGAAAATTTGGCCCTGGTACTAAGGCACAAAACAGAAATAGAAATAAGGAGTATAAATATTGGAAAGGAAGAGAGAAATTTATTAATTTCAGATGCTATAATTATATACACAGGAAGTCTAAAATCAACAGAAAACTTAGATTAAAATAATTCAAGAAAATGGCTAAACATATGATAAAATATACAAATATATGTACACAGTGTTCCTATGTATCAATAAGTGGGCAAAATATACAGAGATATTTTTTAAAAAGATATTCCATTTATGACATGTGTGTTTCTAAAAAGATATGAATAACATGAGTAAAACAATAAAAATTAGGTGAACCATAAGACTTGGGTAAGCAGAATGACATTTCGTATTCTTAGCTAGAAAAGTGTCATGTAGATATTGATTTTTCCCAAATTAGACTAAAACTTTGATCCAGTTTTAATCAAATGAATATAGGAGGTTTTTGAAACTTGGCTAAAAGATTCTACAGTTTACCTGAAAGAATAAATAGGAAATATATAAATAAATATTCTGGGGGGGAAAAAAAAGTGAAGAGAGTCTAACTCAACCAGACTCAACTATTTATATAACTACAATAATAGACACAAAATATGCAAACCAATTAGTGGAATAGAGCAGGGGGTGAAAAGTGAACTCTATTTTAAATAAGAACTTCCGTAGACAATAAAGGAGCACTGATAAATTACGGGGCTGGGGGCAAGGGCTAGTGAATAAATGGGTCAGATGAAACTGCCACACCGAGAACAGCACCATGAGAAAGTGCCTGCTGAGGGCCAGAAAGTCAGAGGACACAGTGAAAAGACTGACTTGGATCCTATGGCTGTGCCCATCAGTGCCTGAGTGTGTGTATGTGCATGCGTGTGTGTGTGAGTGTGTGTGCGTGTGTCCCCAGCTGGGACAGCAGGCCTAGTCACAGAGTTTAATAAAAAGTTAACCCCACCACTGGCACTGAGGTGTGGGCACTTATTTTCCAAACATGGTTGTTCACTGGAATCACTTGGGAAGCTTCCACGCCACTCAGTACCTAGGCTGCACCCAGACCCAACCAAGTACTTTGGAATCGCTGGGAGTGGAGGTGTCATTTATATTCTAAAGCTTCCTAGGTGTTCCCGATGAGTACTTATGGCTGAGAAACACTGGTGCAGAAGAAAGGACATGGCCAGCTCTGTCTCTGACTAAGCCATCTTCTCATCTGTAGGCTAGGGCCACTAACATGCAAGGCACAGATCGTGAGCAGCCAGAGATAAAACGTACAATCATGTGCATTGTGGTATCACAAGAATGAGTGCGTTATCTCTCTCTCTTAAGAGTGACACTAACAGTATGCATGGTAGACTGGGGCGGGGGAAGTTCAAGAGTCCCCAATACAAAATCCGTACCCTGCCCCCATCTGAGTCTGCTCCTCCTCTCTCATCTCTGTGCTGAGCTCTGCTAGAGCACAGAGAAGGGCTTGGTGTTTAGGAGGCAGTACAGGGTGTAATAGACACGTTCTTGGGCCTGGCTCATGCTAAGTGGGCCAGGTTGGCTTCTTCTCCCTCTCTCTTTTTCCTTCATGGTCCTCAGGCACCAAGAGCTACCGGGAGCATGGCCACCGGATGCTGCTCATCTGGCTGCATGGCATGGCTACAACCAGTGAGAACCCCAGCAAAGCGCTCTTCGAGGGCCTTGTGGCCATTGGCAGGAGGGACCTGGCTGGTAAGAGCATCTCCTGCATAGCTCCTGCTCAGGGCAGCGCTGGGCCCCAGGGTCAGAGCTGCATGGCCCCACTGGAATGTGTCAGGGCTTTCCAAGGGCTGCTCAAACCACAGGCTGTGGCGCTGGACCTGAACCTTCCAAATTCCTGGTCCTCACCCTGCCTCTTTATAGAGCTCACGTGGAGCCTTGGGCAAGTCATGGTGCCTCCCAGCCCTGGTTTTCCCCTCTGTGCAATGAGGATGTTGGCCCAGATGATCCTTAAGACATTCACAGCCCTAAAGCCACCGACACTACAGTCTCTTCCTCTTCAGCCCTCTATACTTTGTTTTTTCTAGTTTGGAATAAGCCTGGAACAGCCTGCAGAGGTCTTTTTCATAAACATTAAGACATATGGGCCAGAATGGCTTAATATGAGTTGAACCAGTCAGATCTGGTCAAATAAAATTTTTGAAGCCATCACAACCTTTGGATCCTAGCTATTAAACAAACAGAATGTAATAAGATTTTGGAAAAGGGCAAAATCATTTTTTTTTTCAATCCCCAAAGCTTGGTTAGGAATTCAGGGCATCTCATCAGACAGGCAGGATAAAAGGTTCCAGTACTAATTCCTCATTAAAAACAAGGTCAGCTCATGGACAAAGCCTTAAATACCATAATGTCCATTAGCGAGGAGCTTTATAAAATGTCACAGGATGAGGTATTAGGCAGTCACCAATAGTAGTGAAGGCTATACTGGTCATGTGGCAACCAGAATAAACATTGATAGCATGTTACTGAGGGCAAAAGGGAAAGCCCCTGGCATGGTGGCTATTCCACAGCTGCCACAGGCAGAGTAAGAAAACAGAGTCATTTCAGAGTGGAGGAATTAGGTATGACTTTTTTCTTTTTCCAAAATATTCTTAAATATTATTGTTGCTGCTTTTAACACAAATATGGCAGCCTATTAAAACCTAAAACTAGACTTATGCAGCAGAACTTAGGCAGCATGAGGCAATAGGAATCTTGTCTTTTGCAGAAAGCATCAGGAAGAAAGCAAATGCTGATCCGAGTGCCCCCAGGAGGTGCACAGCCATGTAACTGGAGGGGCTGGACCTTCAGGAGCATGGGACCTCAGACTGGGGACCATTGAACAGATGACCACCATTTAAGGGCTTAAAAAAAAATCACTGTTATCAGATCTCTAGCTGCTTCTTACTGAAACACATAGTCATGCAGGGCCAGCAGGCAAATGTTTGTAATCTTTTTCACAAGGATTGGTCCAGGGCCTTGTCTCAAGTTTTGCAGGTAATCCTTTCCCACAGGTATTTTCCTTCACATCTCTCAGCTTACTTTCATCTCCATCATCTCCTCGGAGCCTCACAGCAGTCCCCAGGTGCAAGGGGCGTCTTTTCGGAGAGAACGTGGGCTCACAGTGGCTAAGAAGCTAATTAGGTGGTGAGGTCAGGTGTCAAATCCAGCATTCTTGTCTCCCTTACCTGGCGAAGGGCTCCATCCATCACTTACAAAATGGATGGCCCTTAACTCACTCACTGGCTTTTGGAATGCTGTGCTTACTCCACAGCTGTTTCTGTTCCCAAGTGTATTTGTATACTTTGACAGTTCCAGGAGGCACACACTCATTTTTCCCTCGTTTTATAATTTTTTAAGCTTGAAAACTTATTTTGAAATCATTTCACTTACAAAAAAGTTGCAGAAATAGTAATTTCCAAATACTCTTCGCAATACAGCTTCCCCAAATATTAACATCTTACATAACCACAGTATAATTTCCAAGACCAGGAAATAAACACTGATTCAGTACTATTAGTTTATCTTCAGGCCTTATTCAAATTTTTTCATTTGAGCTATTCATGTTCTTTTTCTGGACCAGAATCCAGTCCAGGGTCACACCTTGCATTTAGCTGTCATTTTCTTCATATTTAATAGTTCCATACAAAGGCTCACCTCTGTGGAGCAGCACTATCCAACAGAACTTTCTGCAATGATGGGAATATTCTGGATCTGTGCTATGCAATATGTTTGCCACCAGCCTGTGGCTGTTGAGCACTTGAAATGCGGCTAGTGTGACTGAGGAACTGAGTTTTAAATTTTATTTAATTTTAATTACTTGAAATTTAAATAGGCACTTGTGGCAAGTGGCAACCATATTGGATGGTGCAGCTGGTCTGAAGCTTTGCTTTTAGGTGCCAGGCAAGCACAGGTTATTGCGCAGCTCAGCCACACCAGCAGGAGAGTGTGGTTTCAGGGAAATGTAACTCAGGAAGCTTCACAGTTTCACAGCATGTGGAGAACTGTCTGTTCAGGAACCCTGAAAGTTCTGCCTGAAAGCTGTTTCTGTCTAATTTGAGCTCTCTTGCATGTGGCAAAGCTGGCTGTAGCCAGCCAAGGAGCCCATATCTTAGAAAAACTTCACAAAGTTACCCATTGGGCCTGAGTCCTGGGAAGGCGATAGAGTAAAAACTGAGCTGAAAGGGGCTTCAGCTATCACACATGGCTGGTGGGATTCACAACAGTACAATCCTCTGAAAGGGAATTTGGCATTATCTACCAAAATTACAAATACATTTACCCATTGACCCAGCAATCCCATCTCTAGGAGTTTATCCAACAGATAAACCTGCAAACATTATTCTAACACTAATGCAAGTTAATATAAGGGAAACTGCCGTGGAAAGGGAATTCTGTCCTATCTACTATTTTTTTAACTTAAAAAATAATTCTATTAATAAAAAAATACCTACACCTAACTAAAATTTATGGAAAGAAAAAGCTTTGAAATCAGCCCATTTTGTAGTCAGTAACTTGATGATCTGAGAGGTGTGTCTTGCCTGAGGTCTCACAGTTCACAGGATTCAGACCCCTGCCCAGCACGCAGCCTCATGGCCATGTGGCACCCTTACTCTGCAAGTGCTGTGTTGAGGTGGAAAACCCTCCTCTTCCATCTCTTCCATTTGGGAAAGGTATTTTGTACCACAGGGGACTTAGATCATTTATCTGGATGAATTTTGCACAATGAATTTTGTATTTTTTTCAAGACAAAAAAGGAAGTTCTTAAATAAAATCGACATGTTGAAATATCTCTCGCAAATTCAATACTCGTTTCTTTCGTTTGGGTGTTCTATGGCAAACTTTCAAATCAGACAAGCTGTTGTGGATTGGTTCTATGTAACCACAACCGCTCAAATTCACCACCAGTAGTCAATATTTACTTCATGCCAGGCAATCTGCCGGGAGCTAGGGACGAGAGCTGAGTAGCCCATAGTTCTTGTCCTCTGGAAGCTTGTGGTCTGGGGTGGCCGGGGGAGTAGGGGCTGGATATCAATAATGTAATATAATGCAGTTGGTGCTGTAACAGGTGTATGCAGAGAACTATGAGATTTATTCTTCCTCGAAGAAGGTAAAGGAGAGGAAGGTTAGAAGATAGAAATGGGCAAAGCATGTTCCAAGCAAAAAGCAGTCTATACAGTGGTACATTCTGTTAGGGGAATGGTGTGGCTGGAACACAGGAAGCTGGAAGGAGGAGAAGTGAGCTAAAGGGGCAGGCGGGCTGTGAGGAGCCCGATGTGCAGAGGGCCTGGCCACCTCGGCTCTCTATGAGACTATTCCAATGGGCACTACTAGCTCGAGAGAGCTCCCTACCCAGTCAGCTGGTGCTTGGTTGGGCCTGCATCACAACTCAACATCTCCCTCTGTCCAATCCATTTCCCTTCTACAAGTTTTCTTCCTTCGATCCTTAATAAATATCTTGCACCCAAAGTTTTATCTTAGCATCTGCTTCAGCCTGAGACATGGGAGTTGAGGAAAAGGAATGGGGGTCCAAGATGGCTGTGTTTCTAGTTGGGGAATCTGAGGAACAGTGATGCTGAGAACCGAGATGATAGCGTTTAGGAGAGAAGGGGCAGATTTGGGCAGGGGGGACATGGGTATGGCTTTTGCCAGTAGAGTATGGGGTGCCTGTAGAAGACTGGCCAGCACTCAAAATCAGTCAGGGCTGGAAATGGCAGTCATTGGGGTATAGAGCCCGGGAATAGTTAACGCTGTTAGAGGTCATGGCTCACACAGGGAGACTTTGAAAAGTGCGGGCAGTCCATAAGTCATTACTGCACCGGCTGAGGCGAAGGCTTCTGACCATATGTGGCATGTGTGACAAGGCCCTGCCCATAGGAGCTCCCTGATTGTTAGGAAGTCAAGACACACACAGTGAAACTATGGCAGCCTCAATGCTAATTTAAAAACAGCAAGCCCTGCCTTCATGGTTTATCACATGCTTCCATGACTCATGACAGTTGTCAAGTCACAGGCAGTCAGAGAGGACACTGTAATCTTCAGAGACAGATCACTGGCTTTAGGGATGGTCAGACCTAACTTGGCATTCCAGCTCTGCCCCTTACTGTGTGATGCCAAGTGGTGAGTCTCTCGATCTCTCGTCGTCTCTGTGACCGCACCTGTAGTCAGTTTAACCAGGGTTGTGGTAGGGATGAAATCTGAAAAAGTATGGCCAACTCAATATTCTGAAAACTTAGAGGGAATGAAGCATCAACGCTGATTTTGTCTAAATTGTACCTCAGAGAAACCAAATAGTTGATGAGAGAAGGGTGGGGGTGGAGTGTGTATGTGTGTTTTAATCAGCTAACTCCAGTTAATAAATGCAGAATGATAAAAATTAAGAGTACTGTCACTGTTCTGTAACCCCTAATGAAATGATGCTTCTGTGCAATGATCAGCAGTGGCAGCAAAACCATCAGGGGAATTTTCCAATGACTAGATCAGACTGACAACACAACCTACTGACCAGTTTTAAAAACTTAGAGACAAATAGACATCACGTGTCTCCAAAAGTTACCCAATGGAATGCACACAGCTCTACCTATGAAGCATTTCTGCCAAAAAGATTAAGTCCAAAGCTGATCAAGCCTCTAGATGTAACTACCAGTTCATGGGAAATACCAGGGACAGAGAAACAAGTTAAAGCACACCACATGGCTGCAATCGGCCAAATCCAGACTAGTGAATTCTATAGGACAAATGAGCCTGTTTCCTCAACAAATAAATGGCAAGAAAAAAATAAGAGGGAGGAGGAACTTGTACTTTAAGAGATTTAGGAGATATTTCAATCACATGCAAAATATGAACTTTGGGAGCCAATTACAACATCAATCATAAAAAGACAAATGGGAACATTGACTAGATATTAGATAATATAAAGGAATTTTTAAGTGTGATCCTGGCATTATGGTTATTTTATCTCTTGAAGGTACATACTGAAGTACTTACAGATGAGATATGGTATCAGAAATTGCTTTAAAGTAATCCAGTGATGAGATGAGTATTGTGGAAGAAGTGAGGGTGGGGTAAGAGATGATATAAAACTCTCCATGAGTTGATCATTTTTGAAGCTGGGTGATGGGGACATAGTTTTCTCTGCTTTATGTGTGTTTCGAATTTTGCACTGACGGGGAAAAAAGAAGACATCAAAAGTACCTGGCACATAGTATCTCAATAAAAGGTAGCTATTGTTTTTTAATAATGAGCAAATTGCACTTTAGAGAGATTAAGTAACTTACCTAAAGTCATACCAAATTGGCAAATGACATGATCTGCTTTTCAGACAGTCCTGTCTGTGTAGCCCAGTTGGACACCTATAATAACCACAAAAGCCACTCACTGAAATGGAATTTTTATTCCAAATGACTGTAATGGCTAGAAAGACAACAGCTAAAACTCAAAACAATTTGCTTAAATGGAAATTAGAAGTAGTTGATTTGCAGGAGAGCAAATGGTGGTATGATAGCCTTGGTACTCTGGTAACTGTTATAACCAAGAAAGCATAAAAATAACCAATGTCCTTCTGATATACAATCTGGATGTTCAGTATTTATAGCAAATAATGTAAAAATAAAAAAAGGAAGAACAAAAAGAAAAGAAAAAAAGACAAGGAAAAAAACATGACAAAATCCCAAACCTTGGAAATTAACATTCACATAAGAATACAGAAGTGAAGACTTTTGGTAGCAAAATTTTCACAATTCTTAAAATGAGAGTCTTCAAAAGTACTTCTTCAAATTCAAAAGCTAGAAAAACCAAGAGGGAACAACTACACTGGCTTAGAAGAGCTGCCGCTTGTCACAAAGGCGGCAATCAGTCCTACTTCCAAACACAGTGACAACCGGCGAGCCTGACAAACTGAGCAGAGAGGCCGACTGGCGGGCACTAACGTCACTGACTGTACAAGGACACACTGGGTCACTCGTTGTTATCAGCCAAAGCCCCAGCTATTGCTCCTCCTGACTGATGCTGAGGTTGCCTTTCTGCACCTCAAGCTCCTCGGCACTGACCATCGACGGGTCAATGGCCGCGTATTTGGTTCCATGGAATTGCAGCAAATGTATCTGTAGAAATGTAGAATCATTATTTTAAATGTCACCATAGTATATAAATGTTTTATACTTCTAAAATTACAGAGTTAATATAGAATAATTTGATAAATATTGGAAAACAGAAAAGTCAAAGTATATTTTTAAAAAATCACAATTGGGATCTTTGTCCCTCATTTAATATGTAATCAGTCTCTCCAAGTTCTTACAAAGTCTTCATAAACATCTTAAATGGTGGCATCCTGCTCCACGAGTAGCTGTTTATCCACCCCCTCTGCCACTCAGGTCCTTTCCATCCTTTGCTGTTCTTCCTACCACCAGGATGAATGTCTCTGGGCATCGAGTTTTTCTGTATTTAGGATCCTTTCCTTAGGATCTATTGCCACAAGTGGATAACAAGATCAAAGCAGGTGACTTTTTTTAAGGCTCTTGATACTTCCTGCCAAATTGCCAAAGCAATAATTTCTCACTCTATTCTAATATTCATTTAGATAGAAGATGAAAAGGTGGTAGTGTTTGTTAGTTTTTTTGTGTGTGCTTTTTTAATGCATTAAAAATAGATCAAGATGTCACTTCACAGGACTCAGATTGGCCCCAACCCCCCGGCCCCACCATTTAGGTCTGATGTCCTGCTCTGATTGAATTCCTTGTGTCCAGGAGGCAAAGTTACATCATACCAAATGGCTACTTCAGTGTGTGAAAGCGGGCCTGCTACTCTTAGAAAATGGATGGTGGGCAGAGAGTCACCCAGTGTCTCTAATATGCCTGCTCGAATTCTCCTATAAATTATTAATGCAAACCACCTTTACTGAGTCAATGCCTCATTCCTACGGAGAATTCTGTAGTTCTCTTACTCTTTTACTCCACACACACAAAAAGCTTTGTTTCAAACCATACATTTTGGGTTCAAAGTGTTCTGGGTTCCAAGCTGGGACTTACCTGTACATAAAGATTCACCTCTGCACTTCTGCACAGGTAGGGGAAATTGCCTCCAGTTTTAAGGTGAGCCCTCCGGGCATTAGGATACAGTTTGTACATTTCTTCTTTAGCTTCAGTTGAAAGTGCACTCTGGTCAAATACCTTTGAACAAAAAGACACAGCTGAAACCTACTGGTATTTAATATGTCCTTTTCATATTATAGAAAGCGCCACCCCAAGCATTTCTTTCTCATGAAGAGATACTGCTAAACCCCTGTGCAGCCTGGGCCACCTCCTCCTGCTGATCCCTGGTGACTTTAACTCCAACGTTAAGATGTTAGCTACACATTTTACTGCCAAACGTCTCTTGCTATCTCTTTGGGAGGAAAATTCTACTATGAATTTCCTTTTCCCTCAAACATAGGTAACTAAACTAGCAGAATATTAATAGTGAACAATCATTCTTGAAAATGCCAATTAATTTCAAAAAATATCATGAAACCCAAAAGAACTTTTAAATTTTACTGTTAGTTAAAAACAGCTAATAAGTAGTACATGCTCGGTAAAAAAAAAAAAAAATCCCCCAAATATTTAAAGAGTGTAAGAAAAAGTCCAGAACCCTTCCTGGGGGGAGCCACTGCTAGCAGTTTGATTCTAGACATTTTTCAATGCCCATATAAACATGTTTATGTACATATGCAAAAAAAGTTTTTCAAAAAGTAATTTAAAAGCAGCAAAAAAAAAAAAAATGCATCTCCAACTTGCTAACTGAAAATCTTGCTCTGTGACATGGTAAATATCATAAGGTAGAGATTATAGTGCAGAATGTAAATTATTGTTTACATGCTCATAATGGATAATTTCCCAACAAAAATCAATTTTTAAAAATACCATGATATTTGAATTTAGGAATAAATCTATTTTATGAGGCAAAATAAAGTAGTTATATGATTAAAAAAATAAGCCAAAACCATAATGAAATACCACTTCACATCCATTAGGATGGCTATTATCAAAAAATAGAAAATAACAAGTTTTGGTGAGGATATGGAATAATTGGAACCCTTGTGTATCGCTAGTAGGGTTGTAAAATGGTGCGGTTGCTATAGAAGATGATATTGTGGTTGCTCAGAAAGTTAAACACAGAATTATCATATGACCCAGCAATTCCCTTCTAGGTAAATACCCAAAAGAATTAAAACAGATATTTCTATATCACTGCTAACTGCAGCATTATTGACAGTAGCCAAAAGGTGTAAACAACTCAAATGTCCATCAACAGATGAATGGATAAACAAAATGTGGTATATCCATACAATGGAATATTATTCAGCCTTAAAAAGAAATGACACTCTAATACATGCTACAACATGGTTACCAGAGGCTGGGGGTGGGGGTAATGGGGAGTTATTGTTTAATGGGTACAGAGTTTCGGTTTAGGATGATTCTGGAAATGGATAATGGTGATGGTTGCACGACACTGTAAATGTACTTAATGCCACTGAATTGTACACTTAAAAATTGTTAAAATGGTAAATTCTGTTATGTATATTTTACTGCAACTCAAAAATACATGAAACAAGCTTTTGTACTAATTAGACGTTATGGAATTCTTGACTCTCTGCCCTCCTGAAGCACCTTCTCTTTGCTGCCTCGATGTGTAATAACTCAAGTGCAATGTCTGTTGATGAGAATAGCAAAAATATACCAAAATGGGTGAGAACAACCATGTTTGTTTAAATTTATTCTGATTTCAATAGTGCTATTCCTGCCAGGAAAAATATAGGATAAGCAATAAACATATTATTTTGGGATTAAGAAAGCTAGGGGGTAAAAAAATTCAGGGCAGCAGTTAAAGAACATTGAAAAATAATAAAATAATTATGAGGAAGATCTTGACATATACATTTAAAAAGATAAAGCATCTATTTTTACTGGGGGTGGGGGGGGAAGCTTACATCCATAATGGTTACAGGGATGTCCCGAATTTTATGAGGTTCCACATAAGAATTTTGACAATTCAGGGTAAGCCTTGAAGCCAGTTCACTCTGACCCAAACTTTCTAGCTGTAGAAAGAAAACAGGTAAAGTTTCTGAATCAATTTGTCTTTCACATTTCTACTACATCCATAGATAATATTTGTGTTCATAAAGGTGGTATCATGTGTGGTGGGGCCAGAAAGGTCACCGATGAGGAAACACATGTATTTGAGCAACTATGAACTGGGCCTCTCAGGTGGTGACATTTTTCTCTTTCAGGAATCTGGCCTTCCATAGCTTTCAACGTGAATGCTGCTTCAATCAGGTGCCTGTGGGCAGCAAACCAATTCCTGAAGCTCGGAGATGGCAGATAAACTTTTAAGAGATCTTAGAGCTAGACATATACTCAGAAAAGTCATCTAGCCCAGTAGTTCCTAAATGCAAGTCTACAGACCTGCTACATCAGATTCACTTGGGGGATGTAAAAGAGGGGGCACGGAAGGAAAATACAGTGATCCCAGATCCCATGCTCAGGAATTCCAGTTCAATGGTCTGGTGTAAGGCCTTGGAATCTGTATTTTCAAAAGCTCTCAAGGGATTCTGATGAGTTACCAGCAATAATATCTGTCTGGATGTATTAAAGTTGATCTGGAGGACTGCTTAACAAGCACCTCCAATACATACTTGATGAGACAGATGTGTTTTCAGGAACCAAGCAGATATGAAAATTCCAAGTACGAGTGTCCCCACCCTAATGCCATGATCCTTACCCTGTCCACCATGAAATCAATAGCATCAGCCATCACAGGGTCCACTGGGCCAGATGAAAAGTTTCCAAGAACTATTTTTTTGAGCATAAATGATGGCATCAGCCAAAAGCTGTAAAACAAAGACCTGATAAACTTCCAAGACATAAATGGCAAATATTCATTCTACCCCGAAGCATTCTATTAGTCAGGTACTTGGGATCTGGATATAAAAAGACCTAGTCCCTTCTTTCAAAGAGCACAGCATCTTGTTTTTATGTACACTTTCTGAAGCTCCCCAAAAGTTACGGTTTAATATGATTAAACTTTTGAGGATTTGAAATAATTATAAGTGATACTTCAAAAGCCCTTTACCAAGGCATTCGGATGATTCCAAGATTTTTTTTTCCCTAATTGGCCTACTATTTCCTTTAGAAAACTGAAAACTTAAAGATGTGAGCCTTCAGGTTTATATCACTTTTGGATTGATATTTCAAAGTAGACTGATTGATATTTCAAAATAGTAAAATGAAAAGAGGAACTGTACTTCCCAAAGTCTGCTATTAGATTCAACTGGACTAATTCAAAGCAATTCAATCTTTATAAATTTCTATGTGATTTTTGGTTTATATTTATTCTAGTAATTATAAATGATGAGAACCATTATAAAGAGTAAACACAAATTTCTCTAAGCCTATACTGAAAATGACTTATAAAAGGTACAGACCACCATCTGATACATATTCTCAGTAGAACAGCCTTGTTGGAAGTTGAGCTTCCCTCACAAAGACAGTCAGTCATCTTTCAGTTACCTTTCTAAATTCTTTATCCTGCCCCCACAGCTTTCTTATCTTCTAATGGTCTGATGCCTAGGTATGCTCTGTTAGGGGTAGACCCTGCTGGCTATGCTTACCCCTAGTAAGCACTAGGATATTTGATAAAAAGTAGCTGATATGCATGAGCACAAAGCAGGGCAGTCTTAGCTTCTGACAACTGACCCATTACCCGTTTAGAAAAAAAAGTGCAGCTCACTGTCAGCATTACTTTAATTTTACATAAACATGCTCTTTGAGGCTGAAGCAAATCTGACTGGTTTGCAATGTGAAAATAAAATATAAAAACTGTTCTTAGAGTTATTTCTAAACAGAACTTGTCTTTAATCCTAATATAACAGAAATGTATACATAAATTGGATTCATCAAATGAATCTTTGGCTAATAACTTTTCGTGAACGATGTTAACATCGCACGTAGGAATGCTACGTTTTCTAGGATTTGACATTTTCAGTGATCGAGAATTACTATATTTTATAAATGGAAATATCACTACTAAAAACAGAATGCTATAAATAGAATGATGTCATTTGTTTCCAAAGACTATCAATACACTAGAGCGATGCAAAAATAATAAAAGTGAGATATTTCATGGCAAACTTTGGGGGCAAGGTCAGAACTATAATTGTGAGTTAGCCCACGGCAAACAGGAAATGGGTTAAAACACTAAAAATCATAAAAAAAATGAGTTTTAGGCATTATCTGGACATGAAGACTTTGTAGCTAACGTATACAAGAAATTGCTGCATGAATGCTGAGAGAACTACTAAGATAACATCAGGAAAATTTTAAAAAACAATAGACTACAATCTTAAGTAGATGTGAAAATCATGAAAACAACATTTACTTATAATGTCATGTGAAAACCAACCTAATCAGACAGGTATGTTTAGTCAATGGACATTTTTTTAGAGTAGAGCCTAGGCTTGCTAGCAATGAAAGAAATACACATTTAAGTCAGCTTTAAGTACCATTAGATACCTATCAGGCTAATTAAAATGAAAAAAACAATGAAAGGACAGCTCTTTGGAAGCAAGCACCCCACTGGTTACCCCACAAAGCATTCCACCATTTCCATCTTTCTGAAAAGCATGCTAACATTAAGTGTCATGATGTGCAGAACATTTGCTGACAGGCTAAATGCTCTAATCCATTTTGGGAAACAAATCTCAAAGAAATAATCCAGAAAGAGAAGGAAAAGAAGTAATTTGTACAAAGATTTACAGTAGAAAACGATGAAAAATTGGGAGAAGCTAAACTGTCAGTCGATATGCAGAACTGTTTACACAAAATTATAAATGGAACAAGCAGAATACAAGAATGCACATGCACAGAAAAGAAACTATAAGAGCATATGAATGTATATTAAACAAATCTAAACAATAATTTAGAGTAACAGGAATAGTTGAATTCAGAGTTCATCAGATTATTTTCTTTGGCACAGGTGATTATTTCTAATTTTAAAAGCTGGGGCAGTTTCAGAAGACAGAAGTAGATATGACCTTCCTTCCTGGTATGTCAAAAAAACCCAGAAGCCAACATTTCCAAAATTCCACTGAACAAAAATAGTAAGAATTTGGGCCAAATGTTTATGTTCCTACCTGTTTGCAGTCCACGTTTGATTAAAGATAGAGGTGTCACTGAAGGAATTACAGAGGATGAGGGAATGGACCCTGGGAGATTTGTGAGTATATTCAGCAAATTTCTGGGCCAAAAAGCCTCCCAAAGAAGCCCCAAAAAGATGAACCTAATTGTAAACAAACACAAGGAGTATTCTATAACAATGATCAATCCTGAATATAAATATTAAAAAAAACTGTTTTGTCACCAACCACAGAATAGAAAGTCACTACTAGTCAAGAGACTAAAACAGCTACAGAAGTTAGAAATTTAGGAAGTATTGTATTTAAATGGAATTTATACATTTATCAATAAAACAATACAACTGTGCATATAAATTATACAAAATATTGTTCACAGATTACATTAGAAAATGAAACCATTTAGCAGTTTATGTTTAAGGAAACTATGATTCTAGTGATTCTACTCCATACCCAAGAGAAGTGAAAACATATGTCCACATCAAAACTTGTACATGAACGTTCATAGTAGTGATATTCAAAATAGCCAAACATCCTGGGAACAATCCTAAATTGCACCAACTGATGAATGGATAAACAAAATGTACTATATCTATACAATGGGATATTATTTGATAAGTAAAAGGAATGAAGTACTAACAAATGCTACAACACAGATGAACCTTGAAAACTTTATGCTAAATTAAAGAAGCCAGTCAGACAAGACCACATATTGTATGATTTCATTTATATAAAATATCCAGAGTAGGCAGGTGCATAGAGACAGAAAGTAGAGTAGGTTGCCAGGGCTGTGGGGAGGAAGGGTAAGGAGCGACTGCTGAGTATGGGGTTTCTTTATCATACACTTTAAAAAGGTAAATTGTATGGTATGTGAATTATAGCTCAAAAGAGCTCTATTAAAAAATAAAAAAGACAACAACAGGCTTTACAATGTAAATGTTGCATTAAAATCACATGTCAGTAATTAGTTTCAGAGTACTCACTTTATCCAATTGTAAATGGTCTAAAAGCTTTCTGAATCCATCACAGAATTCAAGATGGTCCCAATAAACTGGATATTGCAACTGAAATAACAAATTTTAAATTTTATTTTAGAAGCTCTAAAGGTAAAATGTGTATCTGAAAAATTTAGGACTCCCATAATAGCATTTCTCATTTGCTCAAGCTCTGCTCCTTATTCAAAATATGTGAAAATAAGCTCTGACATTCTCCTACACTTCAAAATTTACATTTTACCTAACAGACCTATTTTATGGAGAATAAAAGGTAAGCACACTCTAGTGATATCATGTGAATAACAATTTCAATTCACATCAATTTCTTTTCCAAATAGCTGAGAAAATCTGAGTTCAAGAGTGCACAGAGCAGAATCCATCCAAGTAAAGAAATACTGTTTTCCCTTAAATCCAACTTCATTCTGAACTATGGATCAAGAGAACTAGAAATAAAATCTGTTCAAAGGAGAGTTCCGTCTTTTTTTGGTAGCATTTCTTTAAGGGCGTATTCAATAAAATTGCTCCTTTTCTTTTAATTGACTTAGTCAGTCTGTCTGATTTCTTGAACTTTTGGTCAAGTACCAAAAAAGTATGGTGCTTGACCCTAAGGAGCTTGTCTATTAATGTGAATGATGAGGAAGAAAAAGAAATACAAGTCATCAAGTCACCTAAGAATTCCCCTCTCTTTGATATGTAAAACCCGCCTAACAGGCTTGTTGATTTAAGCACTTAGATCCATTTCGTCACTAATCATTAGAATAAATATTGCCATGTAAATTATGAGAAAATTTCAGATTTGATGTAATGTGTTACTTTTACTATTAAAATTCTATTTGTGGATAAGATTCTGCTTTGAGACAGAATGGAGAACAGACTCTACCTAACAGAAAATTTGAGAATTTGAGTGAGATGATAGCCTAAAAGAAGGGAGATTTTATTTTTATAAAACCTTTTATTTAAAATATCTGTGCCCTGGACAGGCGATAAAATTGTATATAACTTACTACACACACACACACACACATACACACACACACACACACACACACACACAACTGAGTACAAGTAAAACTGAATCTGAATAAGATGGATGGATTACATCAATATCAATATCCTGGTTGTGATATCATAATATAGTTTTACAAAATGTTACCATTGGGAGAAATGGGCCAAGTATAAAAGAGATATCTCTCTGTCTTATTTCTTACAAAAGTATGTGAATTGTAGATTTCATTTAAAAATTTAAGTGAAAAAAGGATCTGTATATTTTAACTGCTTAACACTAATATCTAGTAAGTTTTAAAACCTCATGAAGTTAGGCATTCTGATCAAATCTTAAGGACAAAGTAATTTTAAAGACACTGTTTGGCCTTTTCTTGATTCATTATCTAGCTAATGAAATAGGGAAAGCCCACATCGAGAACCTTAAGGGCAAGAAGAAATATCCAGCCAGAAGGTAAGGCTATTGTGACCAGCCAGTTTGGAATGATAAACAGTCAGTTTTCAACAGCACTCTAAAGTGGGCCAGACACCTGGGGGCTGCTGATCAACAGTGGCTACCAGGAGAGGCACTATCACATCTTAGGCTGCAGAGGGCTGGGATGAGGGTAGTTACTACCCTGTTCTCATGGAATGCTGTCCACAATGAGCGATTATGGAAAACACAAGTGAGGACTGTGTCACAGAGACTCAAACATGTCATATGAGAAATAGTCCAAAAATCTGAAGAAATTTAGCCAGAGATGACCCGGGAGAAGGCAGCAGGCAGTGCTGATAATCAGTTTTCTCAAGAAAGAAAAGGGCTGTCAGGAGGAAGAGGAATTGGATTTGTTTTGTGTGGCCCCAGTTGGTGGTGACCTCAGCAGAATTTTTGGTTACCTTCCAAGAGATGAGATACGGTCCACATGCTCCCTCTTCCAGATAGTAAATAAAATGTGTGATAATGGCAGTAGTCCCACAGGAAATACCATTTATCTGCTTATATTCAGGTCCCAGAAACAAGTGCCAGCTCCAAAGCAAAAGTCTCTTCTTCCTCAGAAGTTAGGAGACCAACCTTCATTGTCATTACACAGTCAAGGCGTGCCAGAAAATCAGTCACAAGCAACAGTGCCTTCCCTACCCACACCTTTCTCCCAGAGGAGATTCAAGAATGATCAATGGGAAACTTGATTTAGACCAAACTCAGTGATAAAATAACAATTAGAAACCAAAAATTTCTTAACCAAATACTAAGGATATGAGCTAACTAATGAATCTCACTTCAACTGCCAAAGATTTACATTAAAGCAAGCTTTCAGTCACCTGGATGTCAGCAGATCCTTACGCTATCTGATATTCCATGCTCAGCTCTATTTGGAAGCAATGGTATAATAAATGAAGAGAGGAAATGGATTCTGAAGCTGAGCTTGGTTCTCCCTCTACCACCTTATTGGCTGTGTGACCTGCAGTGATCTCTAAAATGGCCTGGACCTCAGTTTCCTCATCTATGAGCAAGGACAATGCTTCTTACCAATCAGATGTGTGAGAAGAGTTATAGGAGAGAATGTACGTAAAAGCTGGGAGTAGAGAAGGCTTCTAACAGAGGCGTGTCCTCTTTGCATCTCTCCATGTCTGTGTCACACACCACCTTCCTTCAAAAGGCTTCATTTCACATTTTAAAAAAGGAAAACAATATCTTACCTCAAAAAAAAAAGTGGCCATTACTACAGCTGATCAGAAACAGAGGCACAAAAACCACAAAATGTGGACCTGAAATGTAATACTGAATCAATAATACTTACAGCTATAACTCGGTAACCCCATCCAGTCAAAGCCAAAATCTGCCGGAAAAATACATCTGCAGTCCCGCTGACAGGGGGAAGAAATATGAGAGGACATCTGATATTTCTGGGACCTGCATCATAGAGTGACCATATCTTACTGTCATCATCATCCACGATAATCTGAAGGAAAGTTATAAGAAAAATATAAAAAATTTTATGGATTTGTTTTTTGTACTGTTAACTTGACACTATAATTTTGCTGACAATTTTAATACCACTGGCTTGTTTGTTAAAAGGTAACCTGGGGATCACACCAGACTAGCATGTATAATGAACTGCTTTGGTCTCCTTTTCCTTCTTCAATGCTAAGGAAAAATTCCACAGAACTGCTTTACACTCTTCCAAAGAGCTGCTTTCTCTATCAGTTTTTAATTTTCCTCTCCATCCATGATTATATGAAGCCTATTTTGTTTACTATTAAACAGTAAACTCTGTACAGAGCATCTTATTTCTTCCCTATACTTTGGCCGTGTGTGCGCATGCAAGCATGTAGGAGGGCAATTTGCAGTCATTCTCCAGTGCTGGCCCAGCAGGGTCAAAGTGCAAATGGGAGGAGGAGGCAAAACTCCAGGCTCTAGGGAAGAACTGGGTAGAGAGGGTACCACTCAGGAGATGCTTCAGGAACCAGATCTAGACCAAGCTTCCGAAAGGGAGACTTGCTAGAGAGGAGGGATGAGGCAGGTATAGGTGTTACTGTCCTAGGAGAATGTTTCAAATCATTTGGTCCAGTGTGGAGAGTGGGCATAAGAAAAACTGGCTTTTTGGGGAAAAGTGGGTAGAAAGAAGAAAGGTCATCAGAAACTCTCCTGATTTAATGGTTCTTGACACAACAGAGAAAACACTGAACATTAAATGTGCTGAGACAAGTCAAATGCTCAGAACAGAGTTTGGCAGATACTGAGTTTTCAATAAGTGTTAGCTATTAGTATTATTCTCTGTGTGGTAGTTCATTTTTTTTTCTTTCACTGACTTTTGGTGGTATTTGGAAAAGTACATTAACTGCTTGAACTTTTGCCAATGTAAATCAACATTTATCCTAATTTTACATTAAAAAGTTCAAGGCCTCCAGGTTCTATTTTCTGAGCTCTCCTAGTTGGCAGTGCTGTGGGGCCCCATGGTGTTACTCTGGGTGGCAACACCCTAACCAGGATCACTAGTGTCAGTGGGAGCAGAAAACAGGGCAAGGCAAAGCCCATAGGACCCAGGTTACAGATGGTCACAATAATATTTCATGCTCATGTTTTTTGCCCTTTGTATTTTGCCACTCACATTTTTGCTTTTCACATTTCTTTTTGCTGTGATTGTGGTAAAAATCTCTCAAAGGCCTTTGAGAGTATACACAGCAAATCTCAATCTTATAGTAATAAAATCCATATGAGAAAAGATGTTCAGCACTCTAAAATTTTCTAGAAAATTATTACGATAATCCACTTTAGAAGAAAAGTAACAAAAATAGCATTTTTTCTATCCCCATCCCCTCAGTTTTATTAAGATATAATTGACATAATACATTCTAAATATAAGCCATAAATACTTAAAAGTTATCACTTCAACTTTCTCAGAGTTCTTTGGGAATTTTGTCAGAATCCCTTTAGAAGACACAATATCTGTTTGATAATTTAAAATCTAGTATCATGAAATTTAAAGCAAACTTATTATGACTTGTGGACCAACTGACCTGGCAACTGGAGAAAATCACATCAATAAAAGAACTTCCTATAACTGCTTCTAAGAATACTTAGATAAGTTTGTGCTCTTCTGGGTCTGGTGATCAGCTTGCTGAGTGAGTCCACCAAGATGAGCTCATACAAGTTATCTTGAGGGGATGAAACAAGGCAGAGGGACTCCAGGGGCCAATTCTCCCCTTAGTATGGGCAGTAGCTTCTCAGGTAGCAAGGAGGGAGAGGAATCCCTTTGATAAGCAGCCAGTACTTCCGGCTGCTTAGATTAATTTGATTTTAATCCAGACTCTACCCACTCTACCAGGCTCTGTGACTTTTACCACGTTAACCTCTGAGAATCTGCTTTCTCATCTGTGAAATGGGTACATCGCTACCCACTTTCTTAAACTGCTGTACGCTTAAATAAGATATCCGGGGCCTTCCTGCAACAGTGCCAAGTATGTAGCAGGTATTCTGTCTATACTTGGAAAACTGTATCTCAAAATTCCTACATGGAGAATAATTTTGTTATTAATTCAAATTTGCATGGTACTTCCACAGCTGTCTACCCTGACGAAATAATAACAGAGACATAGATGATCTCCAGATCATACTTTTGCAAGGGGATCAGCAAAAATTTTAAGCTGTGACTTGAACAGCCTTTGTCTGGTATGATCTCCAAACATTTAAAATTAATTTGGGACCTAGAGTCAATAGTCAAATTTCAATATAAGCGTTTGGGGTTTCTGGACATCCTAGGCGAATAAAGTTTCTGGAAGAGGACTATTAAAGAGTGAATGTATCATTGAAAACAGAGGATCTATAATGTGACCCATTGTAAATCTAAGGAACAGAAAAATGCTTTATAATAGAATATGACTGCATTTATTGTATAGTTGCCGTTACTGTAAGCTTTCCACTAAACCATACAGAAGAATATACATATTTTTGCTTGCTTGAATATATAAAAGCAATTATAAAATGAGTATAGTTCTACTCACTTTTGCTCTTGAATGAGTCTCAAAAGTTGACTGTACTTGACAGAGAAAGGGTGAACTTTATGCTCTGCAACCCATAGTCATGATACTTGGCAACCTTTACTCTCAAACGCACTAAGACATAACATCCAAATCACACACAAAAACAATACAAGACTTTGCAAATAAGAAGTGTAGTAAAACCATACATACCTTTTTAAGGGGAACTGTACTTCTAAACCAGTTATAATCAGGAGAGACTTTAATCTCTCCCATGATTAGCTGAAATGGAGGTTATCCCTGAAATAAAAGCATGTGATGTTTCATGTCAAGAATTCATATTTACATCAGAACTAAATGTAGAGTCTGGTTTAGCTATACCCACAATACATACTTGAAAGGGTAAAACTGAGGAAACAGCTATTTTACCTTGTTGGAATATACTTAAACCACAGAAAACAGTTTAGTGAAATGCTGCAATCCTAGAGCAGGAATGTAGTTCTTAATGCAAAATACAGGAAAACTTGCTGTTCATATTTATTTGCTTAAAAGTGACATACTGTCCTCTGAAAGGTCTATGATACCAGGGTAGACTTGAAGGCACTATAACTAGCAACAAAACAAAATATGTGCCTTTAGAAAAAAATGTGTGGTCTTTTATTGTGAGATTAGTGATTTCTAGCTTTTGTAGTTCTGTAACCTTGGAATAGTCACTGATCCCCTTTAGGCTTGGTTTTTTTCATCTATGACTGTTTCACCGCTGTCTCTCCAAAGCCTAGAACAGTGCTTGGCACACAACTGGCATTATCTGTTGACTATGGCCTCAAGAGACTGAACTAAGCAATCCTAGAGTCCCTTCTAATCCAGTTAACTATGGGCATTGAACTAGCTGAACATCTTCAATTTAAAGGCCGCCCCTCTTTGCTCAGGCATCTGTGTGATATGATAACAGGAACTTGAAATTATAGATCCTTGTTGTAGATTCTTATTGTCAAGTGAGGCACTTCCACCCATCTGTGTGGAAGGAAAGGATTCAAATATTTGCATTCTACTCTGCCCTCTACCCCAAGGCAAGTCTAGATTTCCTAGTAGGGCTAGGATGAGTTCAAGACCCTAGGATTTAACTCCTGGGCTGACTCTAAACTGTCATTTTAGAGGGACTTCTCTGGACTGGGCAGGGGCAGGGGATTCTAAACCCAATAGAACTCTTCCTCCTTGGCCCTCCACATCTTGACCCTCCTCAGAAACACAGAGCACTGAGCAGTCTTAAACTGTTACCTCTAACCTTGGAGGGGTGGGGGTTACTAAATTGAACTCCAAGGAGATAGCAAAAGTAGATATCCAATGTTAAACTTGATTTACAAACTTGCCATTGTAATAATGGTCTCTTCTCTCAAGGCTTGTATTTTTAGCATGGTACTTTTATAAAAATTTGTTAATATCATAAGTTGCTCTAAAGTTCCAAGAAAACCATTAGCCAGTCTTATGCTGAAAATCAGTGTGCACAAATATAATTGTTATTCATACTGAAATAAAAAAAATCGTCCTTTGCTTATTTTCTCTTAACAAATACTAACATGTTAAAAAAACTAGCCATTTGAATTACAGACTTTCTGGAATATTTTCTACCTGGATACACTTGAAATATTCCTATATCATCTAAATACTTCCTAATGGAGATATTTTCTAGTATTGCATTACTATAAACAATTATATTTTACAGGAGGAAATATCAAAAACATGTTTGGCAAAAAAAAAAAAAAAAAATCTACTCAATAACTAAATTAGCTAAAGCCAGAAAGTTTCCTTCTAGATTTACCAAACTATGCATAAAATAAGTTATTCATAATTTGGAATCAACTGCAATGTACAAACCAAACTACTATACAAATACACATCATACACAGGCACACACATTCACTGTCATCCACTTCTTCCCATAGCAATAGAAAGATGTTCCTTACCAGTCCTCAATATTATTCACAATTACCCCAGTATCATAACATTTTATAACTAATCTTGCTGGATGGCGAGATTCCACCCAACTGTGACTACATTTTTGTAGAGGCAAGTGATTTTAACACTTGTGCTAGTTTGGCAGTACATGAAAGGTAAGCTAGATACCAAATGTTGCATATGACCAACTGACATCTAAATGAAAAAAGCTCACTGCTGCAAAGGGAGAACAGCTGTGTGCAGTATGAAAAGGAATTTTGTTCTCTGAGCTCTTTCATCCTCTAAAGGAGTATACTTTTCCAAGTCACAAGAGGAACATTCTGTATACAGCAAAAAAGGTTAACTGAGATTGTGACCAAACTGGTCGGTATAAAATAAGAAAGAATGTGGGCCATGAGCTCAACACTGGTTTGATCTCACAATTCAATTCTTCACAAAAACAAAAGCACCTGTTCATGCTGGTAGAGAAAGGGCTAGAGAGATTATCCTTAATCTTGACTAAAGAAACCCCTTCTCAGGATGTGCATTGGACACCAGGTCCTCTCTGGCCCTTGTGCTGTTTGACAATAAAACTGCCAGTTGTGAGTGTGCAAGAATTATGAGTACTTATCCCTCTGAGTTTCCACAGAAGCTGCCAGTTTACAGTCAATGAAATCACTTTACAAATGTTTGTCACATAACCAGCTTAACTAGTCAGAGGTTTTCTGATCCTTTACCTCAATCTGTAGTTGATCTACATATGGACAATCTGTGATTATTATTAATACCAGCAATCACAAAATATAAAATCTGAGAGTCTCTAGGCAGTGCAATTGACTTTTTAATGCAAGTCACCATACTTTACTATAACAGTACATAGCTATCCTCTTTTTAGATCTCTTTAGGGGAAGATTTATCCTCTTTTCTTTATCTTCTAAACTTTATGAGAGAAAAAGCTGCTACTTGAAATATTTCTTTTATGACACTTCATTTTGTGTTGTCTTGGTACAAAAGCTTTTGGAAATTTGCACACAGCTATTATTAAATTACTCCTCAACCCCTTGAATCTTTGTGCTAACAGGAGCTGGAACATCGTAGGTGGAGCAGCAGCATAAATGCAGAACTCATCACTCTCCAAGAAAACGAAAAGAGGAAAAGTGAGACACACTAGTCCAGCTACCTTTCTCATCCCCTAGTCACAAGTCTCACACCCAGCCCTACTCAGCAATGACAAAAACAGGCTGTGGCACAATCTCCAAAGTAACTGGCTTCCGCTCAGAGTTCTTAAAAGTTTACTGGGAAACAGTTTCTGGGCTGCAGCAGCGTAGCCCCAGGATGGGATTACAGGACTATGTCCTGATCAAGCAACCCTCACCCCTACCCAGACGACCCTCACGCAGACCCCCATACTATCCCAGTCCCACTAGTGACAGCCACACAAAGGCAGGGTCACAGGCACATCGATTACCCCCATGAACTGACTCAAGCTCAGACACACACACACACACACACACACACACACGGACATGTGATCACGTACGTGCATGGTCACATGGACTGGCCCACTCACAAAGTCAAACCGACACATTCAGCAGCGTACACTACATACACACCCACCTGCAATTCCATACACATTACACACCACACCCCCGCTTCCCAGGGCCTTGCCCACCCCTCACCTGCCGAGGCCGCCCCCACGTCCCTGTCCCTCCTCCCCAGGGTGGCTCTTTCCTGCAGAACGAGTGCGGCTGAGCCCGAGTCGGGGCCGTAGGCCGGAGGGCCCAGGACCCACAGGAGAAGCAGGCAGTGGGGGCGCGCAGAGGGGCCGGTCGCCGAGGGGCGGGGCGAGCAGCCGTGCGAGACTCTGCCGCCGCACTCCCTCCTCCCCGAACCTTCCGCGCGACTCTCCCGCTTCCGGGTTTGGAGGGGGCGGGGCCACGTCGTGAGGAAGGGGCAGGGCTGCGGGGCTACGGCGGTCACCATGACGACGGGGGGGGCGACTAGGGTTAGAGTCCTCGCACCCCTTCTTGCAGGTGGGGAAGCTGGCGTCTGCATCTGCGGTGCTGGCGGGCGCGGGGAGGAGGTCAGAGTTGCCTCTAGGTCAGCTCTGGGTCACCTGTCCGAAGTGGGCACTGAGCAAGAGGTTACGGGAGTGGGAGGAAGGGGTGCCAGGCCCCTTGGGACCTGCTTCTGCCTTTACTTCGCGCTCTCTTGGAGGAAGCAAATTCCCTCTCTACTGTGTAAAGCTTTGCAGGGACCCCTTTGGATTCAAGGGTTCAGTGAGCAGGGCTTTGTATACTCTCTTTTCTTGGCAAGATTTTTTTTCCTTTGGCATAGCCACAGACGCCCTCCATAGTCCGCCACTGTAACATCTCCACTTCCCTTTCCAGACTTGTGCTGACGTTCTGGGGCCTTTCTCGGAACAGCTTCCAAGGAGGCTCCAGCTCGTTCATCAATTTCCTTTAAAGGAATAGAGAATATTTATATATTGATAATCGTTATTCTTAAGCAAGATGTTGCAGATGTCACGATTCAGTAAGAAATGTGCAGATTTGCTGAAAGAATGTATGATAAAATTGAATAACATTTAAATCTTGTTTTAAGTTTTTAGTGACCCTGCCACAAGGTCCTGTTGAAAGTGCTTCTCCCTAATATGTTTTAGGAAAAGCTTGTACCCTGTATAAATGCCTTTGGATTTTGCCCTTACCCAGGTAACTATTGATGTGATTAAGATCAGAGGAGAATTCAAGTAAATTGCATCCTTAGTTATGACCTCTGCCCCCCTGTTCAGGAGCCCTGGGTCCCAGTCTAGAACTTGGACAAATCTCAAACAAGTTTTCCAAGAACACAGTAACACATTCGCCTACCCACTCCGCCATCACCTCTTTCGAATTTACAGTCACTCACAGGAAGTGGTCTTTTATTATAAGCACCACATAGGTTACAGAGCATGTTCCCAGGGAAGAGTTTTAACCTCTGGGCTTTTCCTTAAAACTTTGGAATAGTTTAATGAGTGGAATAACTGGCCAATCACTGGTTGTATGTAAAACCCGTTATGGATACTCCTCACCGTTATCTGTCCAAGTGGGCTGGGAGCTTTAATTTAGAGCAAAAGGGCACAAAGTGATTCAACCAGTGACTTAACAATAGATACTAAATGTCTATTGAATGAATTAATGAGAGAATAAATAAATTTATCCACATATATTCCTAAAAACTGTATTCCTTAGATCCCATACCCCTAGACCTCACTTTTGTAACAGCCCTAATGTGAGGTAAGCTATATATATGCCCAAATATATTAGTCCTTATGTTAGTTTGGTAATAATTTATAACTTGACTATCGATAATGGAAAACTACTTCAATATGTTTTGTTACATATATACTTTAATTAAAATGTAAAAAAGTCAAACCCAAAATGTTTTCTTTCTCTTAGAAAAAGACCCCATAGTCATGTTTGGATCCTCAGTTGTTCTACAACACATGGCAAGCACATTGTCCATTCCCTAATCCAAACAAGGAACATTTAATATCTGTGAATTCCAGCTGTCCTGTAATTGCACAACTGCAGGGAGCAAACTTTTGACTCAGGGTAGGCCACGGTACAGACAGATCTGGGAGATATGGCCGTGAGAGTTTGCAGCTGTCGTGATTGGGGTCTATCAAATGGTTCCCACAGCACCAATCCCTGTGTGAGAATCTCACTTAAAAACTGGAATGTTAACAAAATACTCTATGAATACCAAGCAAAGTAAACAGATGGCCAGCTGGCTCTCAGCATTGCCCAAACCCAAATTCTATCCCTCAAATCAATCTCTTGACAGAATAATATTTGTTTTTAAAACACATATACATAAATACTGCCATTTGCAACAACCTGGATGGATCTTGAGATAATCGTGCTAAGCGAAATAAGCCAGACTGAAAAAGTTGAAAATCACATGATATCACTTATATGTGGGATATAAACCTAAAAGCAACAAATGAACAAGACAAACAGAGACTCGGGGACATGGACAATGGACTAGTGTTTATCAGAGGGTAGGGAATGGGGGAGGAGGGAAGAGGTAGACAGGGTAAAGGGGGTCAAATATAGGGGAGTCAAGGGAGGGTGAAGTGGGTAAAAGGGATCAAATATATGGTAGCCGAAGGAAACTAGACTCTGAGTGGTAATCACACAATAGAATATATAGATGTCAAATTATAATGTACACCCGATAATTATATAATTGTATTAACCAATGTTACCCTAATAAACTTAAAAATAAATAAATAAATAAAACACACGTACAAAATAATCCTAGCTAAATCTCTTATGCATGTATACACACCAAACAGAACAGTGGTTACCTCTGAGGAGAAACTGGGGATGGAAGGAGTGGTAGAGGAGAATTTTGGCTTTAGAGTTAGTGATCTGAATTTATATAAGAATGTAGTCATATGTTATTATATGATTAAAAATAATTAAAAGTAACTGTATTCATGCTTTACATGGATTTAGAGCAGGGTTTAGAGCCCTAAACCCTGCTCTAAATCCTTCAATAGCTCGCCACTGTCTTCAAGCGAAAGTCCAAGGTGGACAGGCTAGAGCAGGCCTGGCTCTCTCAAAGGGGCCCTGAACACTCTGTGAGGTCTCAAACCTCTAGGTGTTTGTATATGCTCTTTCCACTATTTAAAATGCCTCCTTCCTTTGACCCACCAGAGTGAATTACCCTTATTTTACCCGCAAAGACCATGGATTTGTGAAAAAGTAAAAGAGGAACAAAATATTTAGTTTTTCATACTAATAACAAATTCTTGTAATACCATACTTTTAAAGCTTCTCATGATACACTTGACTGCAGTGTTATGTATCAAATTATGCTAAGACCCAAGATTGAAAATGAATGTTGTTTCCTCATTGCCAGGGTCTGTGTCAAATACATACCACACTGGATTATAGAGATCAGACACGGAGTGGGGATTCTAGAACTGCCCAATGAAGATACTAACATGACTCTTCTATAGCCTGCTACCTAAAGGTCCTATCAAACAACTTATATACAGTTATTTATTATATATTTAAAAATTTATTATCATCTGGGGGTTAAGAAACCTGAGTTCTATCCTTGGGCAAGACATTGCCTCTTTCTGGGTGTGGTTTCTTTCTCTATAAATTGAGTCCAAGGTTGGACTAAATGATCCCTAAATTCTTTACAATTCTAATATCTTGGATTTTATATATTTATGAGATATATTATAGACTCTTTATAATAGCCTTTACTTGAAGCTGCTTCTCTCTGAGAAGCCCCCCACTGCCTCTCTCTTCCAATGAAACTTTAAAAAGTATACACACAAAAATGCCTCTTTGACGGAAACTATATTTTAGCTTCTTGGATGTTAATGTTTGTCCATTTTTAACTTTTTAAAATAAAAATCTCTAAGTAAAAGTACTATTTGCCAACCTAGCATCTCAATGTTTTTTCCATAAACAACAATGCAATAATCTACTTTTGAAAAAGAGCAGGAATAAAGAATCCTGTAACATAAGAGCTGCACTAATATACTAAAAAATAAAGCAAAAAAAAAAAAATCTGTATGGTTCCAGAAAACTTTATGAATTCGTAGAGGTAATAAAGACAGTGATTAAATAGTAACTAAAATGAGACAATTGTTTTGAAATAGTCTAGCACAGTGCCTGCATATAATGGGTATACAATTAAAATGTGCTCCCATTTTTGCCTTTCTGGGCACGAAAGCCTAACACATTAAATTCCTTGATTAAGGATAAAAACATTTGCCATAGAGGTGGGGCAGTCCAGGGTTAGGACCACAGACTGGTATCAGACTACTGGAGTGCAAACTCCAGCTCTACCACTTATGAGCTATTGAACGTTCTGGAAAAATGAGGATCAATTATAAAACCTGGCTCAGAGGGTTATTGTAAGGATAAAATGAGATAGTTCCTGTCAAGTTCTCAAGAAATGTAATCAGCAATCAACAAATGTTAGCTAATAATGATGGTACTGAGGCCTTGTGCTGGATTCGTTACCTGTATTATTTTTATTCCTCATGACAACTGTTGCAAAGTAGGTACAATTTTAACTTCATAGACAAGGAAACAGATTCAGAGAGAGTGAGTAACCAGCCTAGGCTTATTATGGTCAGTGACAGGGCTGGGGCTCATACCATGTTCGTTAAATCTAAGACTCTGCCTCTAGAAATAGTATATTTTTGCCTTGAAATTATTTGATGAATATAAAGAAAAAAATGATAAAAATAAGCTGCATATACAAAGTATATACAGCCTTAAGTACAAAGTATAAAAACAATAAACATCTTTTTGGCAGCCATTCTCGAGAGCCCTTTTTATGCTCAGAAACATTTTTGTCCCCTAGACTAAAATCCTTTTAAACGAAATCTGCGGTTGTCTTCAGGTTCTAATCTTAGTGTTGTCACTAGCTAGCTGTTGCTAGGCCCTTGTTTCATCATCTCTACAATGAAATTTTGAGTTATGAAATCATAGGTCATTTCCCACTCTAAAATTCTTTTCCTCCAGTTGGTTTAAAGGCATCTCCACAAGCTGTTACTGCCATCCAGAGGAGAAATACTGTTGCAGACACAAAGAAGGCATTATGGCAGTTTTAGATAGTGGTGGCAATACTAGCTATCATTTATTGAGTGTCTACTATGTGCCAGGCACCTCCCTGGACATATGTATTTCTATTCTTCAAGATAATTACCCATGTTCTTAAATTGGGAAATCAGAGTTTAAAAAATTTAAACAACTTGTCCTGGGTCACCCAACTAGTAATGAGTAAATTCTGTTTGGGGTCTAATGTTTTTTCAGCAGTGACAAGAACTAAAATAGAAGCATCTTGCAATAGAGAGAATGTGTTTGCAAATCCATCCTTTTAGCCAGAGAACAGAATAGATTGTGGTCTATCTTCCCTGAAAGGACTCTGGACCTAGGGGCCAATATATGGCTCAGGTCCATGTGTACCTCTTAAACTAGTTAAGATGTTACTACTCTAGCATAAAAATTATTTGTTGAGTAAGATAAAATGCAGAGTCCCATATCCAGAGATTCTGAGTCTAGGTCTGGAGTAGAGCCCAGGAATCTACATTTTTAGTAAGTACTACAGGTGATTCTCATCCAGATGAGAAGCCCTGCTCAGTCACACTGGACTGTGGTTTCTATAGGGGCCTAAACAGAATGAGTCACATAGTTTCCTGAGGCCTGAGATGTGCACTTATTTACTTATTCAAAGAATGGGCCACCAACTGGAAGATGGAATTTCTAAACCTGGTATTTATCCTCCAGTCCCAGGATGGGCTCAAGGCTCCTTGAATGGGAAATTGCTCCCTGTGGGATGGGTCTTGTACTCTTGCCTCAAGATTTCATATGTACAAAAGGTATTTCATATAGTCGTAAGCATACCAATCATGATGACCAACTTCCTTTTTTAGCACACTTCCTCACCCGCAGCCCTCATCCACTAGTCAGCATTAGGCTATTTTCTATGCAGGTGAACTCATTGGACTGGGGTGGGCCTTCACGCACAGTTTGACCAAGGACTAGAGTGGTCTGACATATGAGATTCTGCCTGGTAAAGGCAATGGTAATTGGCTAAATAACCAGTAGGCTCCACCCTAGACTAAAATCCTTTTAAAAAAAAATCTACGGTTGTCTTCAGGTTCTAATCTTAGTGTTGTCACTAGCTAGCTGTTGCCAGACCCTTGTTTCATCATCTCTACAATGAAATCTTGTCCCCTAGACAAAAATCGGAGTGGCAGACCGAGACCATTAACCACTAGGTAGTAAGAGATCAGGACCAATAAGCAGAGAGCTGTAAGATTCCCCACTCCTGTGGCAGTACCTGAGTGGGTACTTCCTTAGATCAATGTGACAGAGATTATTATTTATCTTTTCTACTTGATGGGAGCTAGATGGTGGAAAAATTTAAAGAGCTGACTTAACTACTTATTGAAAATCAGAAATGCAGATTAAATACTCCTAAATCATAACATAGTCAATGGGGACATAGATTTTAAACATTTGATAGATACACTTTTTAAAGAACATCTTTTCCGTATGCATATGCATACCAGTTAGTTGCACTAGCTCTTAAGATATAATCTCCTTGAGTTTGATATTATAAATTAAATTTTTATTTAAAGCTTCGTTATTCAAGTAGAAAAGTTGTTTTTAACTACTGTTAAATAAAAAGTGGGAAGTGAGGTAATTCATCTTTTTCCCAATAATCTTCTCTTCCTCCAACAGTGTCATCTTTTTGAAAGTCAAGGTAATTCCTTGTAAATAAGGCTTTTAATAAATTACAAATATGTAATAGGTCTTGTCCATCTTCTTCCTAACTACTTAATGCACTGTTGCATAGCAACAAATTCTTTTTTCTGCTTCTTCTTTGCTGGAAGTCTGAGAGTCTGAAATCTGCATTGGCTTGGATGAGCTTGGGCATTTTTCTGGTGCCAGGAGTGCAAATATCCATTGTAGAAATCAGTAGCTGTTAGTGTTTTCTTGAGCATCACTGATCGTACACCAATCCAGCCATCCTAAAAGGTAAAAGACAAATAGTGAATAAGCAGTGATAACAAAACTTTTATCATAAAAACAAATAAACCGATAAAGCTTATTAAATGTCTAGTTGCAAAGAGCACTATAATACATACGTAACATACTTCTTTGACTTGAAAAGTTTATTACCAAGGAGCGATAACACATGTATAGACCTGATAAACCTATTTAAACACAGAGGGAGCAGAATAAAAAGGTATGTTATATTTGCATGGTGCTTTACAGTTTTCGAAGTGTGTCCATATATCTTATTGTGATTTATATAACCACTCTAAAAGGTAGACAGATTCAGTATCATCCCCAGAGAAAAGTGATTTTAGAAGAGAAAACTGATACCCAGAGAGGGTGAGTGATTTGTTCATGGTGACAAAACTGGTGGGACTCAAACTCACATGTACAGACAACTCCAGCTTCTTCTATGAGAGCAAATTGTAGATTTGCAATACAGATATTCACAGACCCAGACAAGGACAAGACATATGCAATCAATGTTATTCCAGAATAACTTGAAGATGAAGAGAGGCTGAAGTAGGAGTTCTGTATCTGCATTCTGCAGAGGTCAGATCTATCACACATTTTAAAACACCCCTTGGTGAGCATGAAACATCTCACACAAACACCATGGGATATGGAAGGAAAACATTCAGGATATGGAAGAAATGTGGAACACTTCTCAGGATAACGCCATTGTCTTATAAAACAATAATGGTTCCAAAGCCATTTAAAATAGTTAAGAAATCTCCTCTCTAACCACTGTTGGATAGTAAAAGCAAGTAGGACACATGCACTGTAGTTCAGCTAGCTACCTCAATATCACTCTTTTCTGATAGTCATTTTAACAAGATGACTTATTAATTAAACAAGATTTGTTAATTATTAAAAAGAGCTTGTTAATTAAATTGGATTAATGAAAATATATAAGTTTCTTTTAAGGAAGCACTAAAGTTACTGAATCTTCTTTCATTGTTTCAGTAAAAAAACTTTGGCAAACTTTCATCCCTTTCAAAAAATTATACCAGAAATTCTACTATTTCTTAAGAAAATTAAACTGTCCATTGGCTCAATCTGATGGATAAGCAACTGAGTGAAGTACTAATTAAAAATGATAAATGATACAAGCTGTAAAAACTCACTAAAACAAGTATAGTAATTTAAAACTCAAAGAAATGTACCTTGCAACAAACCAGCAGTATTTGCGACTGTTTGTGGTATGTTATGGATCCTGGAATAACAGCCTGTCCTGTTAATTTTGGATCTAAAGAGTGGGGGAGGGGGAGGATATGAGAGAGAGAATAATTATACAACTTAGTTGTGCTTCTTAAAGATCAAAAAACATCTTGGGAGACAGTACTAATATTAGAATGGGCACATCGGCTGACGACCTGACTTTACAATCCAAAACTTAAAATGGAGCCATGGTGCTCTCTGCATATCTCAAACCCAAAGGGAAGCTCTCCCTACACATGAGTCCTTTACCCAGTCTCTCAGAAATCAATCTAAAATGTTAAATCTAGTTTTGACCATTTGGGGGAAATAATTAGCTACCAGTGGAGAAATATACAGCAGGCTTAGGATCTAAGCTGGCCCTTTCATCCATGATCAAACAAATCTCAATTCTAGATTTTTGGAGAACTCCAACTCCCTCTGAACTACACCAGCTCCTCCTGTGATTCACACTCCTTCAGTCCACCATGTTGGGAGGGCACTGATGGGCTTCAGAGCAGACCTGTGTTGTAAAATGCTATACCATGGCCTGAGTCTCACTGAAGGGCCCATAGATTTTCATTATGATATTCACCAGCATGAAATGAACCAAGTCATTTTATACTCCCTGAAAACCTTAGTGCAGGAAATCAGAGCTTAAAATGTGATAGCAGCACTGTTCTGCCTACCTCCCAGGTTCCTATGATTATTAAATGAGGAACACATGTGAAAAGACACTGCAATGAGTAAGGCTGAATGAATGTAAAGTGTTATCATTATTGAACTGAAACAAACTAAAAATCCTTCTTTTTAGTAAACGTGACCTATGGCAAAACAGAGACATTTTCAAATAGACTGGAGTGAAAACATTTTCCACGCCAGCTATTCAAAGTACCAGCAAGGACTGAACTATTAACTTCAACCAAATCCAGAAGTTTAATGGTATTATCCATCCAGAGTGTCTGCAATGGAATCTGCAAATAAAATTAAAGAAAGTATGATTAAAGAAATACTCAATTCTCAAATCCTTTTCAACTATTATTTTGTCTCATTCAGGTCTGACTTCTCCCCCAATTACTCAGTCTCCAAATCTTACTGAATAGAACACAAACACGATCTCCTATATCAGTCTCCAGACTCTAAAAGATCCTAACATTAAACAATGTTTTAAAATTAATGTATATATTTATTAATATTTCTAATGAAAAATGTATGCACATTATGAAAAATGCAAGCATTACAGTAATTATGTTAAAAAATTTAGAAAGTGAAATTATTTTGTACTCCCACCCCCAGAGGTAACCACTGTTATAGCAGTTTGATGTTAACATCAAATATCCTTATATTTTTTAAACAAATAACCTTGTAGTTTTTTCTATAAATACTATTGCAAAAATCTAGAACATACAGTTTTTCAAGGGATTTTTTTACTTAACCATGAACCATGATCATCAGTGCACTTAACTATTTCACTCCCTTTATCTGCTGCATAGTATTCCATCTTATGAATGTACCATAATTTACTCAACCAATACCTTTATGATAGAATATTTGTTATCTTCAATTTTTTGCTGTTATAAAATTACAAAATGTGGTAATAAATAACCTGGTAGATATATTTTTGAAGACTTTTACATTTCTAGAGGATAGTTATTGTTTTTTTTTTAATGCACTAGATTAAAGAACATCAACATTTTGTTGTTAAAATGTATTAATAAGAGAAAAAATGACAATGTATTGCTGTTTATTATTAGTGAGATTGAGGAGCATTCCATATATTAAAGTGTACATTTTATTTGTTTCTCTGAAAGCTATCCATTTATGCTCTCTGCCTCTCTCCTTTTAAACTGAGTTGTTCATCTCTTGCCTATTAATTTGTGAAAGCCTTTAGGAAATTAGCCCCTTAACTCTTGAATGTATTATGAATATTTTTATTGTTGTTGATTTTTAGTCTTGAATGTTGATTTTTAATTCTTGAATGTATTATGAATATTTTTATTGTTGATTTTTAGTCTTAGGTATACTATTTTTTATTTTTATGGAGTAATATTTATCAGTCTTTTCTCTCATGACTTCAGTGGTTCATGTTATGCTTAAAAAGGTCTACTCCGCATTTCAAGATTATTAAATATTATAAAATTATTCAATTGTGTTTTTCCAGACCTTGGAGCCAGAAGTGAGATCTGATTCTTGGAGCTGCCAAGAAACTTACTAACCAAGAAACAATGTGGTTTCGTATTTTTATTTAAATCCACCTAGGTTTTATTTTGATTTCAAAAGATAGCCCTCTAATGCTTACCAGTTGTCCCAGTGCTGTTTAGTAGATAATCCATCTCACCCTTCCCCCAACGTGAAATGCCATCTTCATCACATAACATTTCCAATATACCTGACACTTCAGAATTTGATTTAAAGATGTTAACAAAAACTAACACACACCAGGAAATAATTTCTTTCAAATATCTGAATTAAATAAATTTATTTTCAGACTGTAGTTCAATCTTCTATTTCATAGATAAAGCAGGTGAGGCCCAGAGAAATGCAAATATTTTTCCCAAGGTTAGACACAGAGCTGGTTAGTAGCAGAGTCAATGATCAGAATCTATGTTTTTTTCATTCTCAGCTCAGTGCTCTTTTTATGAGATCTCTTAAAGAAGACATTTAATTGTTAGTAGAGTTAGGCTGTTGCCAAGATTTAAACATTAAATTTTTTAAAATTAAGTAAATTTGAAGTTCATAATTGTTTATAACATTACATATGATATATTTTGGTACAATATCCTCTTCTATAACTTTTAACTCATTTTGCTTTATGAAATAATTCTCATGTGTGTAACTTTTTACTTTTGAAGAACTCAGAATACTTTTGAAACATGCGTACTGACTAAAAAAAGATTTACATTTGCTGAGTTATAAATACGCTAGGAATATAATCAGAATATACAGTTCTTATACTTGAGGAGGTAAAGCTCACCTTCACCTGTGATCAGAGCATTGCAGAAAGGAAAGGGATGGTAAGAATACAGTCATTTCAGTGTCCACCATCATTATTGTCAAAATCACATGTTTGCATGGATTTAAATTCAGAGATTATCTTCTTTGATCTTGACAGCTGTGACCAGTCATTAACCTTATTTTAGAGGTAAAAAAACAAAAGCTCAGAGAAGATAAGGGTCTTGCTATTGGTTAGTAAATGGCAGCTCTAGGAATCAGACCTCACTTCTGGCTCCAAGATAAGTACTCCTTCTGTTATAGCACAAGCTTTTCTCAGTGGAGAGGAAAGGTGAATTGCAGAAGATAAGGATCATTATGTAGTAATATATCTGTGTTTAACTTTTTGAGGAAATATCAAACTGTTTTCCATAGCAGCTGTACATTCTAACCAACAATGTATTAGGGTTCCAAATTTTTCCACGTCCTTATCAACACTTTTTTTTAAATTATAGTGATCCTAGTAGGTGTGAAGTAGTATCTCGGTGTAGTTTTTTTTTTTTAATATGCAATTCAATTTATTTACTGCTTTATATCTTATAATTCCAAAAGCTTTATAATGTCACATTTTCTCAACTTAGCTGTTGGTATAATAGCTTTATTAGTTCAAATCAAAAGAGATCAATATTCTAAAGTAAACATGACATTGCAATATTTAGTTATTCTTTGTAGCTGGAACTCAGAAAATAATTTCCTATGAAATGGAATACAGAGATCATTACCAATATCTTTAAGTTTCCATCTTTAGGATAAAGCTAAAGGTCTCCACTTTCTCCCTGTTCCCATTCTACTCTCTTCAGGTGATGGCTCAGGAGACCTCACTTGCTCTGCATCCTGCCACCAGCTCATATCACACTGGATGCCTTTATCAACTTTGTTAAAGTGGGCCGACCAGGCAGCGGAGGAAGCAGCCCTCTGGAGGTAGCTGTTCCAATCTCTCACTTCCTCTTCATCCAGTTTCTCAGGGAAGTCATGGCTCCCACTGCTGTTGTCTGGCTTCCTTTCCACAATGCTAAGGGGCTTCTGGGATTTAGATTGT
Source organism: Pteropus medius (assembly GCF_902729225.1). NCBI lineage: Eukaryota > Metazoa > Chordata > Mammalia > Chiroptera > Pteropodidae > Pteropus > Pteropus medius. The sequence goes on along the minus strand of NW_024342473.1, from coordinate 13,205,701 downwards.
ATGCTCAGGTCCTTGACTGCTTTCATGCTGGCATCAGTGGCCTTTGCTGCTGAAGCTTATTGACATCTCCAATTCTGAGTTCTGAGTTTTCTGTCTTTTACTTCATCTGGAAGTGGCAAGATTCGAGGAACAGCAAGATTTGTATCCCTTCTTTTCATTACCCAAGTTCATCTCCATGGTTAATCATGGTTAATTCTAAGATCATTAGATCTTAGAATATCATGACACTGCTCTGACTAGACAGCTCTTTGTTTACCTTTATACATAATGTGGTCTTTACCCTCATGAGGGTTATTGAGCACATGCTGACTTTCACATGAACTCTGTGAAATCCCATTGTGCTGCACCATGTTCTCTGGCATGGCTTTACCATAAGCCAGGTCATGCGAATGGATAGTTTCTTTCAAAGTCTTTCAGAACTGTATTACATGGGATCCTTTACCCTCTTCCATCCTCATTTTCTTGTTCTCAGATGCAGCTTCCCTGAGGTGTGTTTCCACAGAGTGTCATTAGAAGAGCTCTTACCATGTAGCTCCCTCTTCTGGGCAACAGAAGACCAAGCCCTATTTGTTTCTTCAGGAATGTTGTCAGTTTCAATGTCAACATTAGTAGTAGAGATACTGGTCACCCTACCTATGTCACGACTTTTGCCTTATGAGGATAAGACTTATTTTTCACTCATGTTCTCAACCTGCTGAAGTTCAGTTGAAGTCTCTTTTGTTATCATTTTTCCCCATAGCCACTATAGTGCCAGAACCGTGCTGGATTACAACATGTAGGGAATACAGGTATGCTGTTAAGTGTTGTGGGCAACGGGGACTGAGGTATGAAGAAGCCAGGATACTGAGCACTAAGAACGTGGAAAATACAGAACTCCATTTCTGAAACCTGCCCCAGGAACAGAAAATGGATTATAGGCAGGATCTAGTACTAGAAACATTGGTAAACCTGCTGGGCCATGGTGTGTATGTTAAACTGGGTCTGGCATTATTGCTGACAAAATGTGCATTGATTTCTGAGTTCATTTTCTACTTTACTCCAGTTCGAAGTCTGGGAGAGTCTACAGTGGCACACAGGCCTGGTTCTAGCCTGACCTCTGCAACTCAGAGCATCTATATTCAGTGTAGTTTTGATTGTCATTTTCCTAATGACTAAAGAAACTGATCATCTTTTTCATGTGTTTATTGGCCGTTTATGTATCTTCTTGGGAGAAATGTCTATTCAGATCTTTTGTGCGTTACCTAATCAGGTTGTCTTTTTTGCTGTAGAGTTTTAAGAGTTCTTTATATATTCTGGATACTAGATGCTTATCAGACACATAATTTGCAAATATTTTCTTCCATTCTGTAGGTTATCTTTTCATTTTCTTGAGTGTGTTCTTTGAAGCCCAATAGTTTTGAATTTTCAAGTCCAATTTCTGTATTTTTAGTTTGGTTGCTCATCCTTTAGGCATTATATCCAAGAACCACTGCCTAATTCAAGATCATTAAGATTTAGCCCTATGTTTTCTTTTTTTACATTTTTTTAAGAATTTTAAATTTTATTGACCTTCTAATATTTTTTAAAAAGTGAAATTTAAGGTCATATCTCTAAGTTTGATATACCCCTGTATTTTCATCTAAGAGTACTATAGTTTTAGCTTCTACATTTAGGTCTCATTTTGAATTTATTTTTATATATGGTGTGAGGTAGGGATACAAATTCATTCTTTTGATTGTGGATATCCAATTGTCCAAGCTCCATGTGGTGAAACGACCATTCTTTTCTCATTAAATTGTCTTGTCATCAAAAATTAATTGACCATAAATGTATGGGTTTATTTTTGGACTCTAAGGTCTGTCTCATCGAGCTATATGTCTATCTTAATGTCAGTATCACATTTCTTGATTACTGTAGCTTTGTAGTAAGTTTTGAAAAAAAGAAGAGTGAGTTCTCCAACTTTGTTCTTTTTTTTCAAGATTTTTTGGCTATTCTGGGCCTCTTGGGATGCCATATGAATTTCAGGATCTCTGCAAAGAAGTCGACTGGAATTTTACAGGGATTGTGTTGAATCTGTAGATCAATTTGGAGAGTAGTGCCATCTTAACAATATTAAGTCTTTCAATCCATGAGCACAGAGGTCTTTCTATTTACTATTAGGTCTTCTTTACTATTTATTAGCTCTAGTAGTTTTTTAGGGGGATTCTTTATGAGTTTATCAATATAAGATCATGTCATCTACAAATAGAGATAGTTTAACTTCCTCTTTTCCAATCTGGTTACCTTTGTTTTTTTCTTGGCTATTACCTCCAAGACAATGTTGAAGAGAAGTTGTAAGAACAGACATCCTTCTCTCGCTCCTGTTCTTAGGCAGAGAGCTTTCGGTCTTTTGCCATTAAATATGATGTTAACTGTGGGTTTTTGTAGATGTTCTTTATCAGGCTGAGGAAGTTCTCTTCTATTCTTAATTTGTTGAGCATTTTTATCATGAAGAGCTGTTGCATTTTGTCAAATCTCTTTTCTGCATCTACTGAGACAATATGTGGCTCTTGTCCTTTATTCTATTAATATGGTCTATTGCGTTGATTGATTTTTGTATGTTGAACCGACTTTGCATTTCTCAGATAAATCCCACTTGGTCATAGTTATAATCCTTTTCTACATGTTCTTTGATTCAGTTTGCTAATCTTGTTGAGGGTTTTTACCTCTATATTCATAAGGAATACTGATTTTTTAGTTTTCTTTTCTTGTAATGAAATTATCTGGTTTAGCCTACCTTGGGTTTTGTACTAGTTGCTCCCTCTGTCTGGAATGCTCTTGTACTGATCTTGGCATGGCTGGCTCTTTATTGTCTTTCAGATCTCAGCTTAAGTGTCACTTCAGAAGGCCTTCCCCATCTATCCAATCTAAAATAACCTCCAGTTAGTCTATCCCATTATCTTATTTTAATTTTCATAAAGAAACTTATCACACTGATATTTTTATTTGCTTATTTATTGTCTGCCTTCCCACATTATCTTTATCTCTAGTACCTAGAACAATGCCTGACACATAATAAGCCTTCAATAAATATTTTCTTTAATGAATGAATGAATAGAAGAGATCATTTAATGAGTACCTATTCTGTGCAAGATGGTATACTAGATGCTTTATATACATTATATCGGCCCTAATTTTCCAATGAACAAACTAAAGCTCAGAGGTTACTTAATGCCACTAAACTATACATGTAAAAATAAAAATGGTTAAAATAGTAAATTTTACGTTATGTATATTTTACTACAATGAAATAATTTAAAAAAACAAATTTCAAGATCTTTAGATTACATTAGATTCATTCCTAAAAATATTTGAAAAGTGAATTACGCACGCACACACACATACATACACACAATTAAGTAAAACTGCAATCTGACTTCTAACTTACTATATCTCCAATGGCACGATAAAGTCTGAATATTTCCTCTGAAGTTTGTTCTTCCCATTTTATACAGCTGGTACCAACAGAAACCTTAGGGGCTACAAGATAAAGCCAATAGAAAGAATGAATATCAGGTTCCATGTCCATGAATTGATAACTGAATGATAGATACAAGAGAATTCATTATATTATTTTCTAAACTTTTGTATATGTTTGAAATTTTTTATAACATAAAATAAAATTAAATAAACCATACAAGTACTAGAAGAAAACACTGGTGAATTTCTTTGTAACCTAGGTGTAGAAAAAAATCCTTCTAATTCAAACTCCAGAAGCAATTAAAGAAAACAATGATAAATGTGACTAAATAAAAATAAACTTTTGCAAGACAAAAAAAAATGCCATAAGTCAAAAAACGAATGACAAACTAAAAGTATTTACAATTTATATTACAATACTTTATATCTATTTATATAGATATATAGAAGACATATAGCTATATATCAAATATAAATATAATTATATATTGTATTTAGAAATACTTTATATCTATTATATAGATTTATATCTATTCATTAAAGAATTCCTAAAAACCAAGAAGAAAAAGACCAAAACCTGATAGAAAAATTGGCAAAAAACCCTTCCTAGAAAAAAGAAATGCTAATAGTCTTTAAACATATTGAAAAGATCCTCAAATTCATTCAAGGAGTAATGTAAATTAAAATCACTCCAAGATCAATTTATTATCTATTAGATTAAGAAGTAACACATGCATAAAGTTATTCCTAGCAAAAATTATTCACTGAAATAGCAAAAGACTGGAAACAACCCAAATGTCCACCAATAGGAAATCTGTTGAATAACTTATGCTATATCTGCACAAGTGAGAATTATGCCACCACAAAAAAGAACAAGGAAAATCTCTTCTTATTGATAGCAAATGATTTCCCGGATACGGGGTTAAGTAAAAAATGAAAGGTGCAGAAGAGTGTATATTTTATGCTACCTTTAGTGGAAGCAAAATGGAAAAATCGATTTTAAAATATATGTTCTTGTTTATTTTGATAAAAGTAAACAACTGGAAGGCTAAATCAGAAACTAATAAAAATAGTTACTATAGAAGGAGGGAAACAGGATTGGAGGGGCTAGAGATAGAAATGAGACTTTTCTGAGTATTCCTTTTCAAATGGCTTTAACTGTTCAATCATGTAAATATTTTCTATATTCAAAAATAAGATTTAATTATCAGGGGAAAAAAGCAACCCTGAAAATTAAAAACAAACTGAAGCAAATAAACCTAACTATATATCAAACTAGATAGCAAAATCACATGGAAAATATAATTATCTCCAGGAAGTTTTGAACAAAGTACTATGACTATATACTCTTAGCAGGATATATTTAAAGGAAAAAAAAACTGCAGAGAAATCTTAAGTTCTACTTAGTACTTTTACTGTTTGTAGTAATATTGGTGTTATAATTTCAAAACCATTTTATGTAGAAAAAATAAACATTAGTATTGTTTAAAAAAATATTCAGTGTAAGAGAAAATATTTTTAAAAACCCTGTAATTTAAAGTTTGAATCAGAAACAATATGAACTCCGACATTTTTAAAAAATATAATCCTAGCCTTGTCCACTGACACCTCATGCTGAAACATACTGTTATACCAGATGGTTTCTAAATACCACCTCCCCACTAAAATGAATAAGGGAGAGATGGCTGATTCCAGTGTAGGACAGAGAATTTACAAGGTGAGCCTGGGACATCTTGTGACAGACAGCCAGGAAGCATTCAAAAATTAGTTGGGGAATGGGGGGATATCAAAAGGATACAGGTGCCAATGTTAAGGGGCTCCCACTGGCCAATCTGGGACAATTTGAGTTGCACAAAGAATTATGATTGTAATTAACTGTAAAGCACAATAAATGAAAATCCATGAGTCAAATGATAATTTTAAAAAACTTTAGTGGCCATCATAACTGAAGGCAATTATGGTACCAACTCCTTACTCTAAAACTTGATAATTAGAGAAAAAATTAAGCATTTACCCTGTTATTTTAGGATAAACTAAAATTCAGGCCCAATTAATGAGGAAAAGCTCTTCTTACAGAACAATGCCAATTACTAAATGTAAATGAAGTTGGAAAATCACTATTGGCAATCCCCAATTAAGTAATTCATTCAAAGTAGGAGCATCAATCCACACTAAAATTGTTATATGAAAGGTTGTTAGAGAACAGGATTTTTGCATGGTGCCAAAGTCTTACCCCACAAATTACCAGCTAATTGCAAATGGAGAAACTCATCTTCATACTGTATAGATCTGGTAGTCACCTCTTCAACCAAGTGATCAAACTTAGCTTTACTAGCCTTAATGCAACCTCATATTATGGCTTATTGATATGAGCATCCTAAGATTGGAGGGACAGGCCAGACTATTCCAAGCATATCCTTTTAAATAGTTTTAACTTTTGAATCACGTAAATGTTTTTAAAATAAAATTAAATCATACATTTAAAAAGCTCCTTAAAATTAAAAATAAATTGAAAAAAATATCACTGGAACATAATATCATCTATGAAATACTGTTTCCAAAAATTTTAAGCCTGAATCTAACCAAGCCATTTGAACTTTCAGTTTATAGGAAACAACACTGGAAGGAAACAGACAACTGGCCCAGTTTCTTCAAAAAGTCAATCACATGGAGGAGAAAAAAATAGTGGAAGAATCACTCTAGATTAAAGAGACTAAGGAAACATAACAACTAATTAAAATTGGATCCTAGTTTGATAAATATATAGCTATAAAATACATTTTTAGACAATTAAGAAAATACTTACATACAGACTGGATATTAGATGCTATTATGGAACTGTTCATTTTTCTTAGGGATGCATGATGAAGTGTTTAGGGATGAAAGGTCATGATGCATACTTCCAAATGGTTAAACAGAAATTAAAATATGTATACTAAATAAACATACATTTAGAGAACGAAAGAAAATCTGGCCAAACATCAATAATTGTTGACTCTGAGTTAAACAGGTATTCACTGTCTTTCAACTTATCTCTGTTTGATACTTTTCAATATAAAAAGTAGGAACAAAATTTCCAATCTTTCATGAGGCTGCATATATTAAGAGGGAGAGGGAAACCTTACCAACCATTCTTTGGAAAAGGACATAGTAGTGTGCACTTACTCTTTAGTCAAAATTAAGGGAAATGTGCAAGTGAAGAAGTCAGAATGTTTAGATGCCATCAACAAAAAACAAAACCTATGAAAGAGGTAAGAGTCTTTGCAGGCTTCACTCACCATGTGTCACCCCCTCAGTTGGCTGCTGCCTTCCATTGTTCAAACTTTCAGGCAATTTTTTCAAAACTGAAATAAGCTTAAAAAGGAGAACAATATATCGAAGATGAAAAGAATAAAAGCAGAAATACATTACAATTCATGTAATTTATAGCTTTAAGAAAGCTGGGTGACAGGCGAGGTAGTTAATTGGCTTAAGCTGTGAGGATATACGTCTGCTCGGTGGAGTTTCAGTAGAGATGTCACTCTCTGTAGAGTGCAGGTCACTGATTTGCTTCCTGAGCTTTGCCTGGCTGTGCAAGCTTTCAGAACCAGGACAGACTACGCTCTAGTCATCCACACTCTCACCATGCTGCTGAAAGGAAGGCAGTAGAGCCTCATAGAAAAACAGTATATTCTGTGTTCAAATCCCAGTTCTACCACCTATTGGCCATGTCATTGTGGAAAAGTTATTTTACTTGTCTGTGGCCTTCAATGTCGTAATCTGTATAAGTGTCGACAACAACAGTTACGTCAAAGGTTTGCTGGGAAGGTAAAAAGTAAGTTTATAGAGTATCTAGAAAACAAGCCAGTGCTCAATAAATGACAGCCACTATTATAACAGCATTTCTGAGGTATGTGCCTAGAATAGGAAGCACCATCCAAATAGCTAGGGGGAGCGTTTTCTTCTACAGAAAATTAATAAGTTCATATGAAAATCATTAATTTGGTCATTAAGCATTTACTCAGACCCTACTGTATGCAGATTAAATGAGCTATACAACAAGCTATACAAAGCCATGGAGTTCATTTATAGCTACGGGGTCGGTAGAATTCCAGTGCATATGGATGCAAATGATTGGAACATAGGCACAGAAGTAAGAGGAAAGTTAAGAGTCACATAGGAAATGCTGCTGGTTCAGTATGACAAAGATGAAAGAAAAGTACATCTATGAGACTGAGAGGAGTGAAATTGGGAAGAATAGTCTAAAAGCCTCACTGTGATATAGTGGCCCATATAAGATCACATGTTTCATTTGAAAGCCTTTATGAAGTACACACTCTGTGTAAATTCTCAAAGAATTTACACAAATGAGATCACAAATGCCAAGCTAATATTTAGGAAGCCATGGACAGAAATTGCTCTCTAAAAAACCGACAACTTAAAATCATGTAATTATTCTTTTCATCTAGCAAGTGAATAAAAAGCAGTGGGATATCAGAGAACTTACCATGTTGGCACCCAGTCTTGACAGCACTGCTTCCAATTCCTTTGCAGTGCTTTTGGGTGGCACAGGAATGGTTTCCTGTTTGACAATTGGACCTACATCAAATCTACAAAAATAAAAATAAAAAACAAACAATAATATAATTTCTGACGATTTCTAACAATCAAAATGTTTGTCTACATGAGTGTTTACATACCACAAGAACAGTTTAACCTTGGCTATGAATTTGACTTAGTCATTAGCAAGGGAGAAATGTCAGTTTGAAAGAAGGGAGAGTAAAATCTGACCTGTAATTAGTTTTTAAATTTATTTATTCCTAAAAGAAAAAGCTATAAAGTTGCATATCAGGGATTTAATTGGAATTATAGATAATTCAACCATTAGTAATAAATATTATTTTTAAAAATCTCTATTTGTATAATGAAAGCATAGAGCAAAGAATTTCTTTTCTAAGAAAGTACAATTAGGAAATTCCTAATTATTTCTTTTTATATTTCCTCTCTCAAAGAACAAGAGTTTTGCCTGGATTATAATCACTGTTGATTATAAGTAGGCACAAGTGTGTGCATTCCCATGAGTCTTACATTTTATATCAAGCTCTGTAAATACTGGCCATTAACTTTTACTAGAAATATAATTTATTTTGAATATTTAACTCTGTGGCCTATTTTTAACTTGAGCTTTAATAAAATGTTTATTATGAAAAATTACAAACATTCACAAAAATGGAGAAGTCTAATGAATCACCATATATACATCACCCAGATTTTAGAATTATCAAAGTTTTGCCACTCTTGTTTCATCTACCCCCTTCCTCTTTTTTTCTCAAGTAAATTATAGCAAATCTCAGACACTGAATTGCTCCTGTGAACTTGTGAATCATCTTTTCTATGGGGACAATTAGGTGACAATAGGCAGAGGCTTAATACATTCCTGAAGCAATTTAAAATAATTGTTTCTTAGATTGTAGGTATAGTAACAAATTTAAATGTTTAAGCAACTATTGGTATACAATATTTTCTTACATCAGGTTCTAAAAATTGTTTGACCATAGAGACCAAGGCCAGCAGAACTGAGACTCATAACAACTAATATGCAAAAATCCATCTCTCATTAAAACAATGTCTTCTATAGAAATCCAGTTGTTAATGATGTAATTTATTTCAATTAAAATATTAAAAATTTCACAAGGGCTTTAAAGAGATGCTGCATAAATACCAAAACATAGAAGGCTTATTATGTGAAACAAGTTAAAAACAGAAAGGATACAAAAGCAAAGGGATGACTTTGGAGTTAGAGAAATTAGTGAGCACCAACCATTTACCTATTTCCTCCCTTCCCACCCAGAGAGGCTGATATCAATATTAAAAATCACACGAAATTTCAGGAAAAGAAAATAAGTTCTACCTTTTAGGTCTGATCTGCATAACCGTTACACCAGTAACTGTGTCTCCCTGAAGCACTGTATGGATGATAGGAGCTGGACCACGCCACCTTGGGAGGCAACTGGGATGGACATTCAATATGCCACTGAGTCAGAAAAGGCATAAATTAGTATGCAAGTGGGCTGTTCCATTTAGTTACTGCTACCTAAACTAATATGCTACTTTTCATCATTAAACTTTCCCAGAAATTTTAAAAAACTAACAGTTAAATCTAGTCTTGTACCACCTGAAAAGGGAGCCAGAGTTAAGTTCACTCTCTTACCATAAGTGACCAATGAAACAATTAAAAACAAAGCAAGAATATGCGTTGTTCCAAAAGTGTTCCACAACAGCTTATGCCTAGGAATTTTTAAATAAAAACAAAAAAAGCATTTTTTACTATATGAGTAGAATCACTCAGACCCTATCGTGCATTTCATGGATGATGTGAGTTATATTTATAGTTTAGTTACATAATTACCCTCATTTCACTTAGTTTGCATATAGAATGACTAAAACAAGCTTCCTGAATCCCCATCAAGTGATCTATTCACCTTTGCTGTTTACCCCAATACACCTATCATCCATTAATGAGCAATTTAAATAATTTACTAATCTGTCATTAATGATGTCTCTATCAGCGTGATTATTCACTTTAGAGTGTGTATATATGAGCGTCTTATGTTCTAAGATCCACTGTTCAGCTCAGTCTCACTCATCCAACAAATATTTACTGAGCACAATCCATGTGCTGGTTATGTTCTAAGTACTGGGGATACAAACAATGGTAAACTAAACAGAAAAAAAAATTGTTCCCTCAGGGAGCTTATAAACCAAGAGTGGGAGATAAGCAATGAAAAAGAAAATGCGTAAAAAGTTTGTCATATGGTGCTCAGGTGCTCAGAAATATAAAGCAGAGAAGGGAAAGGGAGTATTGGGATTACAATTTTAATAGTGGTTAAAGAAGGTTCTACCAATAAGAAGACACTTGGGCAAAAACATGAGGAGGTAAAGAAATAGCCATGTAGATATATGGGAGAAAAGCTTTCCAGGTAGAGGGAACAGTAAGTACAAAGGTCTTGAGGAAGGTCAATGCTGTCAAGTTCAAGGCACAGCAGGGAGGTCAGTGTGGCTAGAGTGGAGCGAACCCGAGGAATAGTTCCAGAAGATGAGGCCAGAGAACCAGCAGAAGACCAAACCAAGCAAGCAAGTATTCACAAGCCAATATAAGAACTTTGACTGTTATTCTGAGTAAAGATGGAAAACCACTATAGAATTTTGAGCAGAGTGACATGATCTGATTTATGCTTTAAAAGGAACACTTTGGCTGCTGGGTTGGCAAAAGACTGAGAGGGCCAAGGACAAAAGTAGAGACTGGTTAGGAAGCTACTGCAGTACTACAGGTGAGAGTGGCGGCAGTGAAAGTGATGAAAGAAGATTCTAGACAGATTTCAAGGCAGAGCCAATAAGATTTCCTGTTGGACTGGATGCATGGTGTGAGATAATGGATTAAGAAGACTCTAAGGTTGGGGGCTGAGCAACTAGAAAGCAAGAGGTGCCATTTGCTGGGGTAAAGATTTTGGAAGGAGCAGATTTTGGGTGAAATTTCAGGTATGTCATTTTGCACATCTTAAACGTAAAGTACCTATCAGACATCCAAGCAAAGCTGTGGAGGAGGCGCTGGGTATCAGAGGCCTAGAGTTCAGGGAGAAATCTGAACTGAAGGGACAAATTTGGGAGTTGTCAGCATATACATGGAATTTAAGTGAGGGTGGGTGAAAAACCCATAGATAGTGATAAAGAGCACCATACATTTTAACAATTCATGCCACTACTAACATTTTTTATTCTAAGATAAAATACTAAAGAAAGCATAATCAGAGTTCAAGTTATTGCATTTTATAGATATCAAGTCCAAGGTCTTTATATTTCCTTATAAATAAAACTTACTAGGGAAATTTAAGAATAAGAGCCTCACTCATAAGTCGGCCAAACGAAGCGACCACTCCAACATCATATTCTCCAGATCCCACATCTGGCCACTCATACACTGGAAGCTGAGACTGGACAGCATATTGCTTCACTGGCAGTCCTTTTGGTGATGGGGAGGGCACTGTGACCACTTCCAATTTTTCAATTAACTCTTCCTCTTTGTTTTCGCTAAGTTGGAAAGATTGGAAGAAAATGTGACAGTGTTAAGACAATGGGTCAAAGCTAAACTACTTCACACATCTTTGTGGTATTTTTATGATTAAATTCATGAAGCTCTTAAGGGTAAATGATTTAAACTAGTATAACTGAGAGACTAGGTTTTTACTTAATTTTAAATTTAAAGAGCCCCATATGGCTAGTCGCTACTGTTTGGACAGCATAGTTCTAAAATTTTCTTGCGCAAAGAGAAACATATACAGAACAGACATTTTATTATTTATTATTTAGGGATACTATATACACTGCTCTACATTTTTTTTTCTTAACAACACTACATATGCTGTTATGTGAGTCTTTTTTAAAAAATGGGTTAATTATACATTTGCTTACATATGCATAGAACATTTCTAGAATAAGAAACTAAAAACAGTGGCTGTCTTTGAAGAGAGGAACTGGGAAGATAACGTGGAAGGAGCTGACTCTATATATCCTTTGACTCTGTATATCCTTTGATTCTCTTGAATTTTGTACCATAACCATGTGTTAGTCAAATAATACTTAAATACACACACACACACACACACACACACACACACACACACTCTCTCCATGGTAATCACTCCATGACAGTATGTATAGCACTACCTCATTCTTTTTATCTGCTGCATAGTATTCCAGTGTACAGGAAGACTGTTCATTTATATATTTAGCAGGCATTGCATCACATATTGAGATATGAGAAAAAGTATACGTGCATGAGTAATGGAACTGCCAAATGAAGACACAGCAGAAGGGGCAGGATACAGGCAGTGAGAGATATGGAAGGCAATATGGGGAAAGCAGCATTATGGACGGTGTGCAAAGGAAAGGTGTGAAGGAACTGTTTCTGGGTGTGTACAGAGGGCAGTGTGTAGAAGGAGGAATATGAAACAAGAATATTGATGAGAGAGTCAGTATGAGGGGCTGCTATGAAGTATTTGTAGGGAAGACTTGATGGAGTGAGATGGCAGAAATGAGTTGGGGGGGTGCATCGGGAAAAAAACGGAATGGGGAAATAAAAAACTGGTTGCAGGGAAATGGGGCAGAGCAGTATACATGGGTATAGCTACCATACACTATAGACTTCAGGACAGGTTGGATCGCAAATATTTTTTTTTCCAGTATACAAGATTTGTTAAATTTTATAAACACTAAATGTATATCTAGGAGTTCTGATTTATAAATTTATTCATTTGAATACTTGGTATTTTGATTATGTCCTCATGTCAGCCTCAGAAAACTAGATCCGGCTGTATACAGGGAGGAGATGAGGAGTGAAGGAATAAGACATTGATGTGTCGGAGGATGCATGTGCCTGGTAAGAAGACGCCCAGAAGATCGAAGAGTATATATTAGATGGATCAGAGGCAGTAGGAGGAAGTGGAAAGGGAAGGACTTTGAAGTCAGACCCCTTTTCAATCCCAGTTAGCTCAGCTGATAACCTTGGGCAAATAGCTCAACCTTTCTGGGCTCCTTACCTTACACGCAAAACCGGTAGGGAGGTGTGGGGACTGGACGGAGGTGATGTATACACACGGCTAGCATGGGCTTGGCACCCCGGGAGCCCGCTAGCCCATAGACAGGGCCTGGAGTGTAGGGTGTAGACCGGACGGACCAGGGGAGGGAGGTGGGTGCCGTGCAGCTTCCGGGCGCCCGGAGACGCCGAGATCTGGGCCTGCACCCCTCCGGCGCCGCTATTTTCCCCATCGGGAGTCCAAACCGTCGGGGCCGCCCTCAGAGGCTGGACATCGGCGCCCTCAGTAGCTGGGCCCCCCAAACCCCGGCCTCGGTACCTGGCGGCGTGCAGAGCCCGCAGCGTCTCGCGGGCGAAATGGTCTGTGCCAAAGAAGAGCACCCGCCAGGGCGGCTTTTCGCGGACTCGGGGGCCTCGGCCGTCCTCCCCACCAGGAGACCCGCCGAGCCAGGCCAGCGCTCGCCACCCGGGACTTGCTCTCCGGCCCGCGCCGCCACCCGCTGGCAGGGGGCCCCAGCAGCGCCGCACCAGCACCCACATCTCCTTTGCCGGCTGGCCTACCTCGCGCAGGCGCGTCGGGGTGAGCTTGCCCAAGTCAGGCCCGAGGGGCGGGGCCGAGGAGGAACTCCCCGGAGGGGCGGGGTCTGTCAGCGACTGGGAGCGGGCCTATCAGGTTGGGGGCGTGGCCGTCTTGTTGGAGCTGATAAAGGAACTTGTAGGTTCAAGAGCCTACAAGAGCCTGTGATTTTTGTTGCATTTATTTGCACGATTTAGTCAATCTCTCAAAAACTCTTTTGGGAACAAATCTTTCGCGTTTTCAGAAAATAAATTCCCATTCATTTATATAATTCTGTGTCATTTTCTCAGCTATTATGGTAACTGATATTTACTGCGTATTTACTACATGCCACGCTTTGGCTAAGCATTTTATATTGATTAGTTCAGTTAAATCTCATATCAACCATACCAGGTGGATATTATTACAACCATTTTACTGAAGAGAATCTGAAGCTCAGCGAAGTTAATTAACCAGCTAAGTTCCTCACAGCTAGCCCATGTAGCTCCAAAGTGCAATCCTAACCATTTGGCCTTCACAGCAATCTTACATACTAGGAAAGGTCAGTGTCCCCATTTTGCACCTTAGGAAACTGAGGCTCAATTACTTGCTTGTAATCACTCAAGTGAATCAAAGGCCCTACTCTATCCCCTACCTTGTGGGTTCTTTTGCACAGAGGGATCCCATAGAGGAGATTCTTAGGGAAAATAGGTAGGGGAAGTTGTGCTTAGAAGATCTCTAAGGACCTTTGGGGCTTAGGTTCTTTATTCCTAAAGCCCATGCAGTGGCCTTCTCCTTGAATGTGGTCACACATCTTGGCAATAGAAAGGAGACCAGATTCCTTTCTAATCTCGCTCTTACCGCCTTTCTCCATCACACAGTCCTAGACCCAGTGACATTTGACCAGTCCTTTCCCTTAAATTATGAGCTCTCCACATCCCTGCTTTTAAGCCTTTGCTCATGCTCTTCTTCCTAGGCTACCTCTCCACCTCTCTTCTTCTGTAAATACTATCCATTCTTCAATACCAAGTTCAGACATCCTCCCTGAAACCTTGAGTTGGATTTTTTGTCTTTATCCATGTGCCCTTTAATGCCTTGTGGGGACTTCTGCTTCTCACAGTTGGGAGTTATTGAAGGAAGTCATCTCATGTATGTCTAGTCAATGATAAGTTCACCTGTGTGTTGAGTAGAAAGAGAGATGCAAAGAGAGACTGTATTTCCAGTGATTCTGCTGATCTGATCATATATGAGAAGGAAAGTGAGATGGGACCCCAAACCTTGTATCCTTCAACTAAATTCTCTTTCAATATCCTCTATGAGAGTAAGTGGAATATGATTCTAATATTTTTAAAAACAGTATTTTTCCATAATCATGATCTATAAATACAACCCAAATAGTCCTTTAGGTTTTTACCTTAGAATCTGGCTGTTGTCTAAAGTGTGACTCTTTATTTCTGTTTATGTCATTTCTCTCTTTGAATTAGAAAGCCTGAATTATACTACATTTAATTTTCAGCAGCCCAAATTCTTCGCAGGTAGCCCTATTCCCTAGAGCTGCCTTGAACCGCTCACAGTGCCTTCTGCCTACCACCTGCCTACCACACGCCTACGGCTCTATTGTGAGGGGCCGACGCCAATGTTTTCTTTCCTCACAGAGCTGCTACCGGCCGTTGATATCTAATTTTCTAGTGGATGGTCTTTTGATTTGCGGCAAGCTTCTTTCTAAAAAGAACTGAAAATTATATTACTGTAACAACTGGAGTTTTCCCAGGATGCTAAAATGGAAATCTTTCTGAAACTCTCGGTTGTATTTTAGGGATGTATGGAGAGTAGGGACGAGGTGAAGGGTATTGGGGGTGGAGTGAGGGGGGAGTGAGTGAGGTGTTCATTTCCAAGCCCAGACAAATCCGCTGCTGGAGTTACTAGAAAGCACACAGAGAAGATGAGGACGCCTGCTCCTGATGGCAAGGAGTTTTAGGTAATAAATTTAGAGATTCAGAAAGCACATCCAAGATAACTCTGCTGGTGCTCCTGTTTCCAGAAATTTCTCTCCCCTGATGAATGGAGTATGTGTGCACATTGAATCAATAAAATTTCCAGGTTCTGAGTCTGGGTGACAAGACAAGAGCAATGTCATTGACAGAAAGGAAGAGTTGCTTGGTGGTAACCATGACGGTTTCAGCTTTGTATACTTTGAAATGGAAGTGGTAAGACAAGCAGGTAGAGATGTTTGGTAGAAATCTAGAACATGGGGTTGGCCTCCATGACTGCGAGGTGAGAGAGCTGATGCGGAGTGGGAGGAAGCAGGAAACATGTCTCCCTGTTTCCCATTGTTCCATCTTGGCCCTAACTATGTGTGTATGATTTCTAAGGAATGGTGAGACCTGCCACAGATTAAGTATGTTTTGTGTGTGTAGGTGTGTGTGTGAACAGCCCTTTGGCTTTGAGAGTCAAATAGGAGGAGCAGCCAGAGCCCTAGGAAAGATGGAGCAGGAGAACAAGAAGGAAAATGGTCAGAGCTCTGGTGGGTAAGGTGGCTCAAGCCTGAGTCCGCAAGAACTCCTGAATGTGGCTTGAGAAGTAGAGCCACATGTGACCAGGGGAAGGTCTGCTATATACATTCATCGGGCCAGTTCCAAGGACAGAAACTGAACCAAGAGGTGCAGCCCAGCAAATCCTTTAAAGATGCAGCCTTTAGTTAGAAATTCCATTTACAAGTACTACTGCCATCTCCTGCCTGTGATTGAAGCAGAATTCCATGAGAGGGCGCTGCTCAACAAATATTTCCAGTCACTGACCGTGATGGACAGTTCGTAAAGCTGCAGCATTTAGGACTTGGAATAGGCCGTCTGTGTTGTTACTGTCCTTTGTGGTCTCAGACACACAGAGACCAGAGGCTGGACAAGCCCGCCAGCCTCACACAAGTCTTAACAGATGATAGACAAATACTAAGGAGGCTGTACTATACCACAGACTCTCCCCACCAAAAGACTGGGATGTCTTTCCCTCCCTGGGGAGAGCTAAAGAGGCAGTGGGCCAAGTGGACTGGGTGTCCTGAGGTGAGAGTTTGGAGAGGTCACACATGATATCTGAGGGATGTCAGAGTCCCAGGAAGGGGAAGCCAGATGTGGGACTCCAGGAAGGAGAAACAGCCTAGGGACAAGGAAGTTTCCCTTTGTTGCTGACAGTCAACCTAGTAAACCAAGGGAACTATAAAAATAGACTTAAAGAGATCAAATCTTAAAATCTTTGGCTTTTTCCCCAACCACTTCCCCCAGGCAAGAGAGCTGTACAATATTAACAAAGGGAAGAAGTATTTCTTTTTATAAAGTACCTTTGCTTATCTTCACAAGAAAATTGACAAGATAGTAAAGCCTCTCACATCTAGCAGAGTTTATAATTTGACGAGTCTCAGAGATTGGTAAGCAAATTTTTAAATTTAGAATAAAGGTCTCAAGAACTCCTGGAAAATAAAAGGAGGAAAAAAGAAATGACACATAGAATGGCATTTGCATAATTCAGGCTCATAAACTGCATGAAATAGTTACCACCAGACTAAATCAACATACAATATTCATCTAGAAATTCTTCCCAAATATAGGAAGCTGGTTTAAAGGTGATAAGAGAAAAATTCTGAGATGTCCTAAGTTAAATTGCAGTAGGCCTGAGGTGGGAGGAATAGATAAGAGGTTAATCAGTTAACAGAGCTGTGGCTGCAACCAACAAAAGACATTCCTGAATGTGCATTAAAACTTTGAAACAACTTCCATGCAGTTATCTGAAAGAAAAAATAGCTAACCACCAGAAGCCACTGTATCCTGCTTGTGCATGAACTTGCCAGACTGTTGTCCACGACCAATCCAGAAGCAGGAAATATTTCTTCTTTATGGACCATGCACTCATTAAACAAAAACTTTAATAGCTGAAAGCTTTTTAAAAAGAAAGTCATGTAGAGAGGAAGCAAGAGAATTAAAAATGTTAAATCAAGCTACATTCAGAGACTACAATATGCTGATCAGCCCTGCAGCCAGGCCAGGAGGACACCTTCAGCACAAAGGAAGATTTCTGCTGGATTACTAACAACCCATTCTCCACACCTGTTCAGGGAAAATAGGGACCAAGAGTCATTTCCTATGGCTAAAACCATGGGGAACCTAAGGATTCAAGGCTAGGAACTGCCAGGTGGCCTTTCACTCTACATATTTCTACCTTTTCACACTATATACTTTTCCCCTTCCTTGCTGTATGTCCATATCTAAGAAAATAGGAACTAAAGAATGACATATAAACTGAATTCCCTGAACACTTAGGGTTCCTCTCAGTGCCTTTACTCTGTCTCTCTCACTGCCCTCATCTCTCTCTACAGTCTCTGTCCCTCTGAGTCCCTCTCATGGCCCCTCTCACTCTCTGCCTCCGAGAGGAGACTATACTATGTCTGTGGAGCGTTATCCCTTTTTTAACAAACTTTCCTTTTGACTCTCACTTTGGCATGTGTGTTGAATTCTTTTTTTACCCTTCACCAAAGGACCCTCTTTTCTTGGTGCAGGGCTTAGTCTCCCTCCTCACTCGGGGAAATTTGCCCTGTCCTGCATCAAAAGGATTTATTGAGCCAAATGCTAGCCAGAAAAGGACCAGGTCTCAAGGCATGAAGTCTAAACCACCAGCAGCAGGGCTAGATGAAGACAACCCGTCAGCTGTCCTGGAGTTGATGGGCTCTTTTACTAATCAAGGAAGATGTAAGTCGTTTTGAAAGAATTTACATTTGCCATAGATAAAGGGGGTAGGGGAGGGTGCCGAGTTCCCAAGAAAGAAGTGTTTCTTCTTCTGGGTAACAGTCTGGAAAGTTCACGTGTAAGGAGAAGTGGAGGCTCCTGGGGGTCAGTGACTCCTGGCTAGTCTCATTAAATAATTGCAGAAATAGCCACGTGGAAGTTAGTTCAAAGTTTCAACATTCAGGAATGCAAAGTCTTTTGCTGATTTTGCCAGCAGTTGTTATCTGATAACCACTCTTGTCTTTCTCTCCCTCCCACCCTCTGGCCTGCTGTAATTTAATGTAGGACATCTCAGAATATTCTCCTTGCCATTACTATTATATAACTGCTCCCACTTCACCTTTTACCTTTCCCCCATATCTATAGCCAGTGTAAACTCTTTCAAGTGACTTACATCTTTCTTCCCAAAACCCATTATATAAAGAGCCCCATCAGCTCCAGGAAGGCAAACATGTTTGTCTTCATCCAGCCCTGCTGCTAGGGGTTTAGATTGTATGTCCCAGGATCTGGTCCTTTTTTCTAGTTAGTTTATGGCCCAATAAACCTTTCTTTCTTAAGGTTTCTGTTTAACAAAGGAATAATATCAATGTGGATACAAACACTTCTGGCAATGGTGATTTTGTATGCCTACTTGCCTCAATTTGTTTAAAAATGGAAAAAGTGATCAATTAAGCAAGAAATTTAATTAATGGAAAGTCTTTTTTTTTTTTGACCAAGACAGATCTTTAAAAATTATCTGAGCCAAAAGGAGAGGCTTTAAAATAAATTGTCCCAAATCTGATCCAGTACAGAACTTTTTTCTTTTTGAATGATTTAATCCACAACTTTCTTCTGGAAAGAACTGATTCCTGGTAAAAATGCTTAGAAATTTTTCTGACAAACTTTAAGAGGATTAAGACTTGTCTGAAAAGCTAATTAGCCACCCACCCAGCTGACAACAGTTTTAGTGACTTATATAAAGCATACTTTTTTAAATGTAGTCTAATAGTGATTATTTAACCATTCACAAAAAGTGAATTTCTAAACTGGGACTGCTAGAGGTCTTTCCCCTCACAGTGAGATCGTAATAAAACTTTGACTAACAAAATAGTCCTAAATTGTCTGAAGTGTTTTAACACTGGGACCAACCGTATGCCACCTACTTTCCCTCAAAGAAGCTTACTTCCTTGTGAAGGGTGGGAGCAACAAAATTCAGAAAAATTAACATACAGTGCTGACTTACCAAATTGTTTGACATTCCCCAAACACATATTGAGCAATTACTCTTCAAGAAGAGGCTATTCAGAGTGCTGTGTGTGGGAATAATTAAGCTTCCAGTACCTCATATGATTAAAACAAAAGGCTAATAGACTTTGATTTTATTATGCTCTTGGACTTTGATTTATTCAGGGACCGAAGAAGATATTTGGTTATACTATAACCAGGAGCAAGGGGTCAAAGACATAGAAAGAATTAAGGATTCTAAAGAACGGCTAATGGCATAGAAAACTCATATGTTATAAACTGAATGGAGAAATTAATACTTTGTTTCATTGTTTCACACCAGTTTCTGCCCAAACTTCCAATATGCAAATGTTCCTGAAATGTCTCCAGCAAAATCTGTCTGTTGAAAAAGCATTTCATCGTTGACATCATTTTACTTTAGTATAAAGATGGCTTCCCTTTGGATACCCAGCCTTCTTCTCAACCACCCTATTGCAGATGAAGGCATCGAGTCAGTACTTAAGCTCCAATAATTTTGGAATTAATTGCCCTACCTTTTTTCAAATATGCCCTCACTAATTCTACTGTTATGTTTCCCTCCTTTGGGTTTAATATAAAAATTGGCCTCTAGAAGAAATATTCAGTTCCATTGGTACCATAACCTAATCCCTCCCTGGTTCTTGGACATTTAGTGTTTTGGGGTTTGTTTGTTTGTTTGTTTTTCTCATCTTAAAGTTTTAGTGAACATCCTTGTACATACATCTCTGATCCTGTGTGTTATCTTTCCTTACTTCACCACTTTTAGATTTTATTTTATTTTCCACGAAGTTTTCTTTACTGAGAAGAAAGTATGTCACTGGGGACTTGACATAATTATTGTTCAAACTGAATCATTAAATTGGCTTCTGAGTGTAAGTGATGCTTGTGAAAACTGAAAGCAAGAAAATCAGCTAGCCAAGGGTGCGTCTGTCCCTCCTGGCATCAGCTGCGATGGATGGCTCACCCCAAGGAGCAGGACAGGCTGAACTGGAAATACAGATTAGTCTCTACCACTCTGAAGCCTTTGGGGCTCAGTTCTTGTCCATAGTAATCCCTGGTGTCTGGATTTACTCTCTGGGAGGTTATTTGTCCTTGATACCCTATGGCCACATACTTTTGTCCTTTTTCCTTTTTCTTCTGCTTGGAACTTGTACAAAATGTCAGGGGCTACATCATCCATATTGGGACCATGAGGGAAATTCAGAAATCTCAGCCTTGATGTCCTTGAGCTTTTTGACATCAGTAACTGGCTACTTCTTAAATTTATGTATGAAAAAATAAACCCTTACATTTTTAAACCATTCATGTTGGGCCTTTGTTACCCAGAGCCAAATACAATTCTTAACAGATATGGAGGGCTTCTCTGACAAGATGACTTTTAAGCTGAAACTAGAAGAATTATGAAATGGCAGAGATTAGAATAGCAGGGAAAAGCCAAAAGTCTTTTCCACTCCACTGGTAATTGCCTACCATCTCCCAGGCAGGGAGACAAGGGACTGGAGACATTAAAAAAGAAGATTCTAAGATAGATTTGGTTTGTCCAGAAGTGATATCTGAAGCTATGAGGAAGAGAGGGCTTGGTGATGTGCTCTCATCACTGCATGTACATTTCCTTTGTAGCACTTGTCACATGACAGTCATAGTTACGTGATCCCTGGTGTGACTACCAGACTGAGATCTTCATGAGGTCAAAGATGATGCCTGTGATCTTTCATCATTAGAGTAACACCTGGCACAGAGCAGGCACAGAATAATAGTTATTGGATAAGCAATAGCAGAGAGAACCAGGGTAAGAAGAGGAAGAAAGAAGAAACAGGCAGAAGAGTGAAAATCCCGGGATGGGACAGGCTCCTCTTAAAAGGGATACAATCCCCTGTAAGAGCCCTATGACTCTCTTCCAAGGCAGACTGAGGATTCTGTTCAAGGGGTTACTTCAGAGACTCTCATTGGAGTGGTTATCTAGCTCACAGCCTTTCTCACCTGGCTGCCTGATGGGCATGAGATTTGTGCTGGCCCAATCCATGGTACCTCACCCTTGACCATAACAACTGATCTAAAACATGAATACATGATCCAGGCCAGGACAATTAAAGTCCTTTCCCAAGAACTGCCAAACTGAAGATGATAAAAGGAATCCACTTCCTTCTAACTATAAAGATGTGAGCTTGGACTTCCTGCAGCCTGGTCCAGCTACCTGGAGATGGCCAGCCTATGGGAATGAGCCTGACACCCAGAGGAAAGCAGGGAGAGAGCTAGAGAGAGAAAGAGCTAAGGATCTTCGGGCTTCTGGTTCCAGCTCTCCCTAAGGTCAGCTCTACCCTGTTCTTCCCAGTTATATGAGCCAATAAATACCTTTTGAATTCCTTTTGTGCTTAAGAGAATTAGTGTTAAGTTCCTCTTTTGGAGAGAAAGCTGCCTTTCTCTTCAAAATGCACCCTAAATTAGACTACTTCTCACCATCTCCATGGCCACATCTTGGTTCAAATCACTACTATCTCTTGCCTGGATGAATGCAACAGCCTCCCAACAGGCCTCCCCAGTCATCTCCACCCAGCAGGCAAGTGATCTTAGATGAATGTCTATCAGACCATGTCACTTCCTTGCCTAAAACTCTGCAGTGACTTCTCAATACATCCAAACTCCTTACACTGTTTTACAAGGCCCTGCAAGATCCGCTTCTCCCTCTAACTGTATTCTACGCCACATCCCCTCACCACCCTGCTTTAGCTATGATATCTTCTTTTTGTTTCTGAAACTCATTAAGCTCATTATTTCTTCAGTGCCTTTGCATCTGCTATACCAGATCTTTCCATGGTTAACTCCTTATACTAAAGTTTTTAATACAGGAATATAGTAATCATAGCTCCCCTACTCCATCTCTTTCTATGTTGTTTTGTTGTTATTCACAGAAATTATCACTAGCTGAAATGATCTTATTTATGTTTTTGTTTACTTTTTTGTTGCCTGTCTGTCCTCCCTAGAGTGTGAGCTCCAGGAGAACAGGGCCTTTGCCTATTTTGTTTACCATGTATCTGTGTAGTAGGTGCTCAAGTAATATTGAATGAATGAATGATGAGTGAGTGAGTTACAAAATAATGAGTTGCTGAAGTTCCATGCAAGTCCTTAGGTTCCCTACTGGGTCTCCTTTCCTCTGCACCATGCTGTAGTCCATACTGTTGACCAGTTCTTAACTCCTAGAAGAGCTTGCACCTGTCCCTTGACCTCACTCAACCTCTGTTACCTCATTTGTGAAATGGAAACCATACTCCTTGCTGAACCAACTCCAGTGGTTCTTAGACATACAAGGAGCCAGTGGGTGGAAAAGCCCAGAGCCTAGTTTTGATCACAATTGAAAGGGTCTGGCCTAATAGATAGGAGGAGCACCTCAATCCTGCTTCCCTACTGAGCCCTTCCCACTCAGTGCAATTTGACCTGGCCTACTTCCTCCTTCCTGGGCCACAGAGCAGCCTCCGCTGTCTTGTCCTCCCCCACCCCTAGCCCTCCAAGGTCTCATTTTATAGTTTCTTGTGAGGAATTCATATTAGGCCATGACCTTCACTGTGAGAAATCACAGGCTGTAAAAGCCCAGGCTTGGCTCCCTGCTCCACGGTTAAATATTTATAATACCTGGAGGCAGAGGTCTAAAGTGAACACATCACGTATCCCCCTACAATAGTGGAACCCCAGACTGAGGGTCCTCCCAGGACCATTCTCCTGGGCCAGCAAGAGTATCTGGATGTTTTCTCTTTACTTGAGGTCAACGTATAAAAAGGAAAACATTGGGCTCTTGATTCTTTTAAGTTGTGAAAGTCGGGTGGAGCCTATTCGCCATCTGAGGCCACTTATTCAAGAGGTCAGTCACCCCGGAGTAGCAGAGAAGACTCCAAGGCTGGGTGTGTGCTAAGAGCAGAGACACCAGACGGACTGGGCTGCCACAGGCTCTGCGGCACTGCCTCCCAGGTGACGGCCCTGCGGTAATCTTAGGTGAAAGACCGTCCGGTGCTCCTGTGAGACTAGGAGGAAGAAGATACAGAAATCAGTGCTGCTCCCAACAGCAGATCAAGGTCGGCCCCAGGAACCTAGGATCCAGGGTGAGTGTCTTCAACCTCCATGGGGATGGGTGGCCCAGGGTCTTTGGTAGGATTCTCAGTCCAATGGCAGATGGTTAAGCCCTGTTTATAATGCAGGAATCTCTGAGAGGGGCCTAAGGAAACAGGACAACTAAATGCAATATACTCTGGATGGGATCCTGGGATAGGAAAAAGGCATTAATGAAATCCAAATAAATCATAAAATTTAATCAATTTTTTTTAAAGCAAGGATATTAATATGATGCTTACTCTAGAAGGAAACTGGATAAGTGTTCTGAGGGAAATGTGTCTGTTTTTGTGGCATCTAACACAGTCAGGGAGGGCTGACTCTCAGTTCTGCATATGTATCCATCCAGTCATTTCATTTTTTCGTTTGTTGGTATATGTTTATCATAACTATATTATCTACGTTTAAAATGCGCAGTCCACTGTGGAAATCATCCCGCTTGCAAGTTTGTACATTTTTCTGATTAGTTCCAATTCCACACTGTCTTGATTGCTGCAGTTTGCAGTAAGTCTTGATGTTGGATAGCATCAGTCCTCTGACTTTGTTCTCCTTCACTATCGTATTGACTATTCTGGGTCTTTTACCGCTCCACATAAACTTTACAATCACTTTGTTGATATCCATAAAATAACTTGCTGGCATTTTGATTGCGATTGCACAGAATCTATAGATCAAGTTGGGAAGAATTGACATCGTGATCAGTTTCTTTAATTAAACATCCAAAATTGGAATTATTGTCTCAAAGGTGTAAATACAATATATACACACATTTAAAAATACATATATATACAAAATATATATATTTAAAATATACATATAAAAATACATACATTAAAAAATGTAATGACATGTATTGTTTTCATGAAGGTAGTGTGTACTCATGAGACATGTCCACAATACAGAAGTGCTCGGTGTTCCCTTGTGTCCAGGCCCCATCCCACCTCCCCACAGGGAGTCGGTGCTTGGTTTCTAGACCCTCATACTCTTTTCTCTGTGTGTGTGGAGGGTCTGCTTATGCAAAAGGAGCCTATGGCCAATGTTACTAATTAATCCAGGCACTCCTGCGTCTGACATTGGACAGAAAGTCACAACTCTTCTTAGTAAGGGCTCTGGACAGACTATTGGAGCTGTAAATATGATCACATATTTACATAGCCATCCCCGTAAGTTTGTTTCCATTATTCAGTCTCTATACACATATCCCTCAAATGAGTAAGTGGTTAGTATGCCTCTGAGTCCTTGGAAGTCCAAATAAGGTCTTTCTTTCTTCCCCGACTTCCATCTCCACCCTGATACATGAATGATCATTTATATATGAAAAACTTAGCTCAGTATTTTATTTGTGTCAAAATATTGCCCCTCAAAATCTATAGATGTTTCTTCAGTTTTCTCAGAGCATTTAGAGCTGAAGAAACCTCTGATGTCAATCTAGTCTTTTTTTACTACTGTTTTCCTTTTTGGCTGTTTGTCATCCAGTTGTTTTTGAATGTTCCCAGCGGAGCCTCCAAAAGCTATTTCAGAAGCAGTGTCAAAGCAGGGGGACTTGAGATCGCCTGGTGCCTGTCCTGTTTTCTTTTTGCCTTTGTTGTTGTTGTTGTTGTTGTTTGTTGTTGTTAGCCCATGACATGTTTTCATGATTGGTCTGTTCAAAACTCATCTCCTATTTTATTTCTTCAGTTACTTTTATCTCCATTCCTGGTCCCTTTTTCCTCCTCCCCCAGAGAGAATTATCCTAATGTATTAAATGTGTGTCTTTTTAAAAAAATGTGTTTATGTAAAATTTGTTGTTTAGTGTGCATATATTTTGCATTTTCATAAATGATATGGCATGCCCCCTTATGATCACTGAGGATAATTTCTTTGGGTTATAGATATACACACTCAGGAGCAGAGCTGTTCCTGGGGTGTGTATACTTACTAATACTAATTTGCTCTCTAGATGGCTAGCCCACTCTACACTCCCCCTGTCAGTGCATGAGGCTATGGTCCAGAGTCCCACTAACACACAGCATTATCCACCTTTCAAACTATGGCGGTCTAAGAAATGTCAAGTGGTATTTCATTTTTGTTTTAATTTTTATTCTTCTGATTACCAAAGAGTTTGAGCATTTTTTCATATGCTTGCTACCCTTTTGAATTTCCTATTTTATGAACTGCCTGTTGAGATCCTTTACCCATTTATTAGGGTTCCTGTCTTTTTCTTGTTAATATTTTAAGAATTCTTTGTATATTCTAGATGTCAGTCTCTTCTTGGTTTTAAGCATTATAAGTGTCTTATCACAATCAGAAAGGTTTTTGTTACTTTATTGATAGTATTCTTCCTTGAGCGAATAATTTTATTTTTGATATAATCAAATGCATCAGTTTTGTTTGTTGTTGTTTTTGAATGATTTGTTTAAGAAGTCTTACCCCAATTCTATTAACTTTATATTTTTCCTCTTACATTTAGGCCTTTAATTGTGGAGTCTGTTTTTGTACCTGCTGTTGGTTAGATGTGTATCCAGTCTTCCTTTTCCCATACAGCGAGCCAGTTTTCCTAACACCGTCTATACTAAACAATTCTTCCTTTCCCTACTGGTTAGTAGAGCTACCTTTATTGTATACCAAGTTCTCATGTCTACATAGAGCTCTCTGAAATCTGTGTTCTGATCCCTTGGTATAGTGATTTAGTCTCTTGTCAATATCCAAAAAAAAATTGGAATTGGTTATCATTTTTTATTACTGGGTCTCAATGTCTGACAGATATGTTAAACACAGATAGTTTAACCCGCTTCGTTTTGTAGGGATGGAAACAGGCTCATTCATGAAGGGATTTAGCCGGGAGGCATGGATTCAAGTTCTTCCGCTGCAAACAACCAAAAAACAACTCTGATAACATGTCCAAAAAAAGAAAAGAGAAAGGAAAAAAAGTTTTCAGAGGATTGCTAAACTGAGGGCAGCCCTGACCAAGTAGGCATAGAGATAGTAACTGAGGAAAGCTCAGCTGTAAGAGTGCTCAGCTCTCGGCAGCAGTAGCTGGCAGCTACCTTTTTCTGGTACTTTCTCTTATTCTTAGCTCTGAGTCGCAGGCATTATCAATCTCAAGGAGAAAGACTATGATAAGCCCAACCTTTGTCATGTGGGAAGACAGGGTCCTGTGATTGGTTACCATATGAAAATCAATGGCAAGGGATGGGACAATTTACTAAGAAACTGGAGTAAAAGAGAGCTGTGGGCTGTAGAAGCTGGATGGAGATGCTGTGTAGGCAAAAATGGGAGTTGTCCCCAACAGCCTGTCAGTGGCTTGGTCCTCCTCACTCCCAGGTCAATGCTCCTCCTCACATGTGATGGGTTTTAATAAAGATTTGAGTGACTCCCACTTCTATGGTCTCTGCTTCTCCAGGTCCCACCTGCTCCAGAGTCAGGCTGTTCTGGTCCTATAACTTTGGGCCAGAGGAGAGCTGGGTTTGGGCAGGGAGGAGAGGTCAAACTGGGTTGGGATATCCAATCATGCTCTCTGCTTTCTTTCCAGGGGTCTGCAGAGCTTTGCCCGGGGGCCAGAACCTAGGAGGCAGGAGAGTATCTAGGGGCCAAAGGGGCCAAAGGACTTCGTTATCATAAACATACCCTAACTAGGAGCGTGACATGGTCCACAGTGAGGGGGTTACCCATGCCCCAGCTGGCACTGTGGTGCCTCAGGAGCTGCTGGAAGAAATGCTTTGGTTTTTTCGGGTAGAAGATGGTAAGTGGCAAGGGATTGGTGTCTGGGGATGAGGGTGTATATGGTCTCAACACAAAACACAAACAGTGGACTCTGGCTAAAGCCCCTGACATGGTCCCCTCCTCTACAACAGGTTGCACATTTCCTCCAAGGCAGGGACTGAGGCTGAGGAGTCTTAGTACCCAGGATATTGCTGAGCCTCGCCCTCCTTTTTTTCAAGTCATGGCCATTCATTTACTCATCCATCCACTCTTTCACAAATATTTATTAAATTCCTTCTGTGTGCCAGGCACTGTCTTAGCATTGGAGTTACAGTAGTGAATAAAACATGAAAATCTCAGCCTTCATGGAGCACGTTTCAGTGAAAGAAATAGAAAATAAACAAGATAAACAACTTAAATGCATGGAGTCTAAGTTGGGAAGTGGCATTTTGTTAAATTCTCTGGATGATTCCAGGGCTAAGAGAAAAAAAATAAGTAGAAGAATTAAGCAGAGAAAGGGAATGGGAAGTGCGTAGCAAGGGTAGGTAATGTGGTCAAGGAAGGCTTTACTATGAAGCTGACATTTGAACAAAGCCTGCAGGAGGTGAAAGAACCAGTTTATGCAGATTATGTGGGGAAAGAACATTCTTGGTAGAATGCAAATGCAAATGCAAACAGCAAATGCAAAGGCTCTGAGGCTAGATCCTGCCTCATTTTGATACAACGTGGATGAATATTGATTACCCAAATTCAGATTAACCACTTTATATACTACCTGTGGACAGTTGTTGAATCCAGTTTAACTGCCACATCTTTCTCCCTCCCTCCCTCTCTCCTTCTCTTTCTTCCTCCCTTCTTCCCTCCCTCTCCTGAGGCTTCTCTTCCTTCCTTCCTGTCCTTGCACTGCACAACTCTAGTCCCCTGCAAAACTCTGAAGATTGGGAAGTTTATCTTGACTCACCTCATGCCCTCCCCACTATTATCCAACTGCAGTGCTGTCTCCCATTAAATTAGGGCTGCTCCATAGCAGAGACACACACACACACACACACACACACACAGAGTTCCCTGCAGGGAGCTCATCTTCACCTTAATTAGAGTTGCTCTACAACACCTAGTCCACAACAGAGGCTAACTGATACTGTGAGCTGTGTCAGAGCTCAAACCCCAATTGTTAGTGGGCCTGAGGGCCACCAGCCTCTCCTCAAGGCTCTGTCTTGTGTGTCCCTCCACAGCATCTCCTTGGAATATTTCCATCTTTGTCCTGGTGGGTGTGGTGGTCTTAATAAGCACTGTCCTCCTGGGAAGGAGTATCAAGGCAAACAGGTGAGGAGCTGGTCTAGGGGTGGCCTCTGGAAGGTGGGGATCCTGTCCTCCCAAGGGAAATCTAGGAAAGGGTCATCTATGGGCCTTGGCTGCCCATACTTTGGGATAGAAGGATGCAGCCTTCAAGGTCCTTTGGGAAACCAAAGTTGTTGAGAAACTAACAACCATCCCCAGTTACCACCCTCTGGCCCTAGCCAGTGAGCAGGGTAGGGGCTGTCTCAGAGGCCAGGATCTCTGGCTCTGGAGTTGCCCAGGCCTGGGTTCAAATCCCTGCTCTGCCGCTCACTGGAAGGGCAATAAATTCAATACCTCCAAACCAGTCTCTCCTTCTATAAGTGGTGATAATTAACCAGTTCCTTCCTCCTAGGATTGTGGGGAGTGCTCAATGGGGGCTATTGCGGAGTTAGGGATGCTGTTGAAGGGGAAAGCCTTGCCCTGCTTCAAGGCCAAGTGCAGGGCTCAGATAGAGACCCGAGATTAGTCGAGTCTCCTGGGGTAATTTTAACATTTTTGTAATGGAAATATTCCTTAACCCTGATGCACAACAAAATCGACTGAGGAGGAATATTAAAAATACAGAATGTTGTACCACGCCTTGGAGATTCTGACACAAAGGGTCTGTGGGGGGACCTGGGCAGTGGCATTTAATTAAACTCTCTGGATGATTCAGGGCTATTTGAGAGACCCTTGAGGGCAGGGACCACATTTGAATCAACTTTGTTTCTCCAAGCAACTGGCAGTGTCTGATCCTAGAAATTACTCAATAAATGCTTGGTTCACTCATCCCCATTAATTCATTAATTCATCATTCATGCATTCAACAATTAGTATATACCCATCAATCATCACTATCAGTAACTTTGCAACAATAATAATGAGAATTCCCTCCCCCAAATTTTAAAAGCATCTTCACATTCTCTCATCTGATCCTCAAAACAGTTCAGTAGAATAGGGCAGGCATGAGTTATTTATTCCTGTTGTACAGAATGAGATCATTGAGGATCCATGGAAGGTTTGGCTTAATCTTTGTATCATCTATGGATTTTCCTCACAGTTCTGCTAGAAAGTAAAAAAGAATAACCCCACATAGTTCCTTCCCATTGAGAACTCGTCTCTATGAACTACCATGACCCCTATTCATCATTCACTCCACAGGTATGAACTGAGCACCTGCTCTATACCAAGCTCTGTGCAGCGAGTGGGAGCCACAATAGTGGACAAGTTAGATTCACCCCCTGCCTTATGGAATTTAATTTGGTAGGGAGTTGACTGTAGTTCAGAGTGGCAGATAGTGACTGTGGGACGGTGACATACAGAGTGTTATGGGAGCACAGAGCAAGGACCTGGGGCCTTCAGAGCAAAGAGAGGGAGAGTAAGCTGTGGAAGCCTTCCAGACCAAGGGAAAACATGCACCAAGCTCAAGGAGGGAGGAGGAGGGCCTGTGTGGCTGTAGCATTGAGTGTGAAGAGGGGCATGGGGTGGGAGGTGGGGGGTGGCACTGGGTTGTGGGGAGAGAGGGAGGATAGAGGCAGCAGGACCCAGAGTGTTTATACCCTGGGGACCATCCTAAAGAGTTCAGGTTCTAGTTCATGTGCATTCAGAGAAGGGCTTTGCACAGGGACATGAAAAGTTATGTTTTAGCAAGATCATTCTGGATGCAGGATATAGAAGAGCCCAGAGAGGTGTAGCCTCTAAGAAGGTGACTTTGCCTCTCTCACCCCATCAGGAAGTATCCCCCTAAGCAAGGTCAACTCAGAGACAAGGTGGCTGTCCACTGGAGTAGCAGGCACTGAGCTGCTCCCCCTGTAGCCCAAGCAGATTCTCTGGGCAGTCAGCTCTAACCATAGTTGGCTCCCTCTACTATGGCCAAGAAGTGTACCTTGAGTAAAACCATCTTGGAGGAAGGACATTTGGAGGAGTTATTGGAAGGAAGGCTGGATCTTGACTGCCAGGTTACAGATGTGGGCAGTGGGAAGCCACTGAAGGTACTTGAGCCGGGGAGTGATGTGTGCTCATTGGGGCTTTAGAAACAACTGGTGTGTTTAGGCTGATTTGGACAAGTAAGCACCTAGAGGCAGGAAGATTGGTTAGGAATTTCCTGCAGTTTATCTGAGGATGTGGTGTGGGCTGACAAGGACCTGCACGCTAAGTAGTTTGACAGTCTTGGGATAGGAGAAAATGTGATTTGGTGAAAACACAGGACTCAGTTAAATGCATGTCCCAGTTATGTGCTTCTTTGGCTTCTCTGAATCACATTTCCTTTGTAAAGAGGAGCAGTAATAGTTAAGCTCACAGGTGGTAATGAGGATTTGGTGAGCAATGCACAGGCAAGTATAAGCTGTTTCTCTAATGAAAGAACACCAAACCATCTTGGCTTTCTCCCCCAGCAATTCTCAGAACTGACTACTGGATTTTCCCCTCAAACTCTGTGTCCCATCTGGGAGACCCAGTTCTGCCCCAACCACTCAGTACCCCAGGTCAGGGAACCCACATTCAATGGTGTTTTCTCTCCTCTCAGAGATCAAAAGATGCTGCTTCCAGAAAAACAAACTCCGGAAGTCCTATACCTGGCTGAAGCTGGAACCAAAGATGAGAATAATCTGAACATCCTAAGAGAGACGTTGCTCTCAGAAAAGCCAAATTTGGCCCA
Source organism: Pteropus medius (assembly GCF_902729225.1). Lineage (NCBI taxonomy): Eukaryota > Metazoa > Chordata > Mammalia > Chiroptera > Pteropodidae > Pteropus > Pteropus medius. The sequence goes on along the minus strand of NW_024342473.1, from coordinate 13,174,367 downwards.
GGTGGAAATTGAGTTAAAAGAGAGGGACGTGGCACTGGTTCTCCTTCCAGACCCACAAGAATCTGAGAGCTAGTGAGAGTGCTGAGCAATGCCCCCATGTTGTTAGCAAATAAAATGAAAAAACTGCCATCAAACTAAAATTGTTATTTAAAAAACCCCACCTGTTTATTAAAACGCTTCTGATATGGGCAGTTGGAATTGCATAGTTTGTTCAAATGGCGGTGGTCCATACAGTGACTTGGGGCAAAAATGCAAAATCCATAGCCAGCCTGTGGGTCAGGAAGCCTGGCCAGGACTCCTCAGGTGGTATGGAGGAGATCACAGCCTCCCTCTTACCTCAGCTTCTCCATCTACAGAATGGGGCTGAAGGCTGGGTTAGAGCTCCTGTTTTCAATCCAAGCTCCTGGAACTGCTGCAGGAGTCGGAGCAGAATTCTGGGCTCAATCCCCTTCCCGCTTCTTCTTCCCACTAGAGTCCTTTCCTTTATCTGCATATCTGCTGAGGGTCCATGAAAGACTTCCTTTGGGCCAGGGGCCCTGTGGTAAACAGAGTTAGAAAATGTGGCTCTCCCTACCTCTGAGACCCTTCTCTTGCTAACCATGGGATCCCGAGGGAGTGTCCTGATCTGTGCCTGTGCCACAGCATTGTGTTATACAGCTGTGGTGTTGACCCCAAATAATTTATGCAAAAATTCGCTTTTGAACCAGAAATGCTTTCAGTTCTCTCTTATGAAAGAAGACTTTGAACACTCAGACCCATTTCCAAGGGTACTGGGTCCTGCTGGACTACAAACTGGTATACTGTGTTTCTACCTACGCGCCCGGGGCATGCTGATGACGTACACTGTATGTCTGATACTGCCAGTTGTGGGCTCCCTCAAGTCCTGGGTCATTGTCACTAGAATGACTTTGTTCTGCAGCTTTGAATCATTACCCTTGAGGAGGCTGGTCCTGAGGATCTATGGACAGAGTCCTTAATTTAAGGTGAGAAAATAAGGGGTCCCTGCCTTCTGATGAAAACTCTAGAAGTCCCCTATACTGGATAATCCACAGTCCCTTCCTTCTATTCTCATTGAAAGGAAAAGTACTGGAAATAGACCTTCCTGTGGCTTTGCTTCTTACAGCCTGTCCCATAGGATTATTTAAAGTAGCTATTACTAGGATAAAAAGTGGGGTTTGTTGCCTGGGGCTGCTGTGAGGTCAGAAGACAATAGGAGGGCCAGGCCCCAGCCCTCCAAAACCTACAGCTGCCCTGCCCTTGCAGTCCACCAGGTGGCGCAAGGACTTCAGAGCTGTCCCTCCTGTAGGATGTTCTCAGGCCTACGCTTATACAGGGTTTCCCAAAACTGTCCACCCAGAGCTGCCACTAGGGGCCATATCTGGCTTGGCTATAGCCAGAGCAGGAAGGGTTGGTATCATGATGGACACTGCAATTTCTTCCTGCTTCAGGCTGATCCCAGGGGTCTGGGTTGTCCAGGTGGCTTTCCCTTTGAGGTCAGAGAATGCAGTGGTTAGCATGGAAACCAAGGCCCTTGAGGGACTAGGAGCAGCATTCCTGCCTGTCCCTCCAACTCACACAGTGAACTGGGTGTTACTGCTTGGTGCTGGAGCGGGGGTCAGCTGTTCTGTTCACCAGAGGGTGCAGGCTATTGTTCCATCAGACATCCTGCAGCCCTGCCCAGCCTCCGAGCCTGGGATCCTCAGGGGGGCCCTCAGAAGATCTTGAAGCCTTTCAGTAGGGTCAGGGTCGGTGCCTTGCGCTTGCTCTGGGCCCGGGATGACTTCACAGTGACCAGTTTGGCCTGGGCTACGGTGGGCATCTCCTTCAGGCTGACGGTAGAAAGCGTGTTGAAAGTGCAGCTGGCCAGCCCATGACGGGCGGTGAGTGCAGCCTGGTGGGGCAGGGCTTTCTCTTCGGAAATGAAGAGGGGCCGGGCCAGGGAGTTCTTCTCCAGCTCCCGCCGTGCCTCCCGCACTGCTTCATGGAAGACGTGCTGCACGTGTTCAAAGTCCAGGCAGGCAGAGACTTCAAAAAACAGGCACCCAAACCTGCCCGCCAAGGCTGCACCTTCTGCCTCTGTGACCTGCCTGGTGGGGAAGAGGGTTGAGGCAGCGTCAGGAGCATGCATCCCAGTCGGGAAGGCCTGGGCCTACGCCCGGCTCCTCACTTACAAGCTTGGTGACCCAGGTCATCTTCATCTTTCTAAGGCTCAGTTTTCTCATTAGTAACACAGGATATTGACATCTGCCTCTCAGGGTTGTTAGGATTAAGAAAGACAATTTGTATTGAGTGCCTAGCACAGTACCTGGCACAAAGTCAGTGCTTAATAAATAGTGGCTGATGTCACCAAAGCCAGAATTTAGGAACAAGGTTGAGAGTAAGGGAGAAGTTGGCCCAAAGTCCCTGCCTAGACCCTGCCCATGGCTGGCGGAAGATGGCCATTCCCAGCTCTATTTCTCCTCTACCCTCACATGGGCCCTTGGTCAGGAAATGAGCCCTGGCTTGTGGGACCAGCTCTAGAGAAAGGCAGTGGTTTGGGGTGAAAGATGTGAGACCACAGAGGCATGGAAGACCGAGGTCACTCAGGACGCCTGTGGTTGGCAGAGATCTCAGGGCTTGTGGAGAGTTTTGTTTGCCAGCCGAGGGGAGGGGCAGGAGAGAGCAAATGTGACAACATTTCATCGGGAGGAAGGGGAAAAGGAGAGAGGGAGCAGCACCTATTCCCAGCTTGATTCCCTACCACCTCCGGAGATGGTGGGATTGAATATTTGTAACCGAGAGGGTTCTGGAAGCTTCTGACCTGGAAGCTATGGGAATCAAGGTGAGAAGAAAAAGAAAACTGGTTCTTGGGTAGGTCTGATGTAGGGATAGGAGTCCCTAAGGTCTTAAGGCCAAGGTTCCAGGGGCTGAATCCTTCTGGCCACCCCTCTTCCCCCGACCCCTCGGTCACTGAGCCACCCTACCCATCACTCCTGAGGATAATGGCACAGCTCATGAGATGAGAAGAGACACTAGGGTGGGTGCCAGAGGAAAAGGTTTCTGAGCCAAAGTTAGTTTGGCAGGAGCAGGGGGCTGGGAGAGGGCTAGCTGCCCAGAGAGTACCAGACCAAGAGCATGACTGGGACAAAAAGGGTCGGGGGCCGAGCACCTAATCCCCTCCCCACTCAGGGCCGGTGTCCTGGCTGCACGGTCACTGCTTCCTGAGGAACACCTTTTCAAAGGATATTTAGTATTACGTACTTTTATGATAAATTTGAATCTGAAACTTTGTCATCATGGGGTTTGAATAATGAACTTTCAGAAACAAGGACCCCATGAGTGCATGAATGTGTGAATAGGAGACATAGACATGTAACATTATCTTATTCTTTTGTCTCAGCCTGGTGAAAATTTTATCAGTGGTTTGGGAACCACTGGTCTAAACTGCATTTTACCCTTTAGCTGCAAGACAATTATGGGAGACACTGATCAATGCTCGGCTAAAAGTTAGATTTACTGTGCCCATCAAATCCTGATCCACTAACCTCAGGAACTGATCAAAGAAGGAAATAGGGATAAATTGTCATGACTTGTTCTTAGGGAACTGATGCTGCTTCATTTGAGCCCAGATTCTTTGTTATTTGCTCCTAAACTATTTTTAGATAATCCCTTTGGCAAAGATGGGGATCAAAAGAGTGGTCTAGTTTTTTCCGCCATATTGAAAATTAGTGTATCACAATCCATTCTTCTAATCCCTTTTCTAGGCTCTGGTGGCTCTGTGATTCCTTTTGCCTTTAAGATCACACAACTTCCCTCATTTCTGGGGATGAAATTTATCGGGGTCTGAAGCTTTGCCCGCCTTTGAAGGCCTGTAATGTGGTCTCCTTTCATGAGATTGTACCCTCCTTTCCCCACTGCCCATCTGACCTGTTCTCAACAAAGGGTCCCCTCCTTTCTACCACCAGTCAATGTGCCTTTGGGGCCTGGGAAAGCAGAAGTGACCAGTCATGAACAGGGAGGGACAGGTAGAAGGCTGGTAGAAGGTACCGTACCTCACAGGTGGACTGGCCACATAGGATGAATGTCAGTGTTGGAGAAGGCCAGTGGGATTACTTATCAAGTGGAGGCATCACAGTCTCAAATGCCTCCAGGGCCAGCCAGGCAACTTGAATGTGTGGAGAGGGTAGAGGTTAGCCATGGGGAGTGGTAAGGCCTGTGGTCAGCTAGAGAGAGCATATTCTGCCCCAAAACATTCCAATTCCAGGTTTTCTAAAATACTGTGCAGGCCAAACAAAATATGGCTGCAGTACTCAGTGGTAATTTGCCCTCTGGCCCAGTTTGTGACCCCTGATTCAAGTCCAACCCTTTCTAAGAGAATCTGTCCTGAGCACCGCCAGCTGTGGAAGAGAGCCTGGGGGCCGTTCTGGGTGAGGCAAGAGATGGTTGCCAAACCAGAGCAGACATTTGACCCAAGAAACCACTCAGAGCCTCTCTCCCTAGAATTGGAATTGGGCACAGAATGACCAGCTAGCTGCAGCAAGTGGGAACAGAAGGTCATAGAGACTCAGGCAAAAATGGGTGAGGCGGACAGAGACCACAGAGCCCCATGAGGATGGAAGGAGCGGCCTCTGTTCCAACTTTCAGGGTCTAGCCCTTGTGCTGCCCATATGCCCTTCCATTCCTGTCCTTGGCTGCCCGAAAGACCGCACCTACCTACCCTTACAACACATCCCCTTTTACCTAATTCGAAAGATTATTGTTCTTAGCAGCCAAATAATTCCTGAAGATGATACTCGGCTTTCACAAATGAGGAAAGTGAGCTCTGGAGGTATGGGACAAACCGCCACGCTCACCTGTACTGGGCCATGTCTAGCTTGTTGCCCAGCAGCAGAGCAGGGTAGTTGCGCTGTGTCTCCTTCGCGTGCAAAGCAAGCAGCTCCAGGTAGCTGCTGCTGCCCTCGAAGCTCTGGCGGCTGTCGACGCTGTACACCACTAGGAAGGCGTGGGCCCAGTTCAGGTAGCGCTCACAGTTCCTGGGAGTGTCCTGGGGCAAAGGAGGGAAGCCCTGGTCAGGGTCAGAGGAAGATGGGATAAAGGCCTTCACCTGAGATACCCCATCCCACCTCTCCACTCCCCAGGACTTTGTATATTGTTCCCCAGCAGAGCCTTTGTCAAAGGGGCGCTTGAGTGTGGATTTGGCTTGGTGTGAAAGGAGACATTGTTTCGTAAGCCTCACTCCCACCACCCCACCAGAGACTTGGAGACCTTGGCCTCTGGGGCACAAAGCCAAGACTCTGGCCTGGCCCCTACAGAGACCTAGCTATCTCTGGTCACTGCTGGTTTTAGGTCAGGTTCATGATGCCCCTTTGGTTTCTGAGAATAACTGGCATCCCAGCCTTGGCAGGGGATAGTAACGACACAGGGGAGATGTGTGCATTGGGGGGAACTTAGGCCGAGGGGAGTATAAATGTGTGTGCACCTGTCTCCATGTGTGCACAAGCGTCGAGCTCCAGAGCACAGGGTCTCAGAGCTGATGCCCGTGATCATCTGGTTTACACAGGCCCCATCCCATTCCTCTCATTTGATAAATGAAGAGATTCAGTTTCAGAGAGGTCAGAGCCTCATGCAGGGTCACACAGCAAATTGGAGCTTAAAAGGGGCCAGAACTTCTCAGGATGCTGCACTGACTCTCAGCTCTAACGGGGATAATGTTACCAGGTCCGCAGTATCCATGACCCTCAGGTGGACAGGTTGGTGGTCCACAGTCTCCTCAGAGCTGTAGGTGTCCTCTGTAACAGACAGCCAGGTTAAAAGCAGGATGTGCCACTCAACTGATGAAGAACTGGGTCTGAGTCCCAGCTTCCCTCTGTGCTGGACTCCTGTGCAGCCCTGAGGGATCTGCTCCAAGGCTCACTGAGCTAGGACTACTACAAAGTCTTGGCTCTCGTCCAAAGGAGGACATGGGCAGAACCTCCCACCAAGGAGATGCTGCTCTACCTCTCAGGGCTCAGAGCAACAGAGGCCGCTCACAGAACACACTATGGGAGATGGCACTGTGTTCTGGGTCCACCTACCAAGCTAGCAAGATGGAGTGAGTAGCCCACAATCAAATAGCAGCAGAGGCCTCAGGAGTGACACTGCCAGCTTCTCCCTCCCAAACGAAGCTTCTCTACCCTCTCCCCCTCCAACCACAGTACCTGGCCCACAGGAGGCCCCCAAGAACAATCCTCCTGCCCCCAGTGGAAGAAGGGATGGGAAAAGAGAAGTGCATGACATGATGGGTTGGGGGTCAGACCCCCTTTAGAAGTCTCAAGAAGGTTTTACAAATAATCCTTGTCAAAATAATAGCAGAGGAATTTAGTACCTGGTAAAGGACAGTGGAGACCATGGTACTCCAAAGTTTATAGAGCAGGTTCATATTCTCAGGTGTTTGTTTTTTTTCCTTTTATTTTGAAATAACGCTAGACGCATGTAGAAGTTATAAAATAGTACAGAGTTTCTGTGTACCATCCCACCAGCTCCTCCCAGTGCTAACACCTTACGTAACCATAGTACAATGATCAAAACCAGGAAATAGATATTGATAGCATATTATAAACTAAACTACTGACCTTATTTGGATGAGTTTTTACTTTTTTTAGTTTTTATGATCTCAAACCCAAGAAAGCAGCAAGTGGCCAGGCATGCAAAGAGGACCTCGCTGCCATATTGGCAATCACTCTCCCTATCCCCTTCCCCTGTGCCACTTGCCCACGTGTGTGAGTGCACTTGGCCCTCACCTTTCCCTGGGTGTCCCCGTCTCCCAAGTGACCCCAAAGACCCCTCTGGGCAGAAATGGGGCCTTCTCTGCCTTCTTGGCAGCAGTCACTGTGAGAAGAAAACCCCCCAACTCTGGCTGAGTCAAAACACTTCTTGAGGGCCACTGGCAGCCAAACCAGGCCTGGACACATGCCAGGTCCACTGGCAGCCAGCAGCAATCACAGACAGCTCCCGTCCTCAGCCTGCTTTGGGGACTTGGATAAATGCCGCTCTTATTCAAAGACAAAAAAAAAAAAAAAAAAAAATCTAATGGAAAATATGTCCCAAATGTTTAACTATATTTGGTGCAAGAAGAGCTGTCCCCAGATGTCCACATCTTGTTCAGATTTTTCTTTAGTTTCCTGCTCAAGTTGTCTGATGCACCCCTTTTAGGCACTCCACAGCTTCTGACCCCAAACAGGCACTATGTCGTGCCCAGTCCAAGGAAAAATATTAGCCCAATCCTGATCTCCTGTAGTCCCTTTAGCACAATAGCCTTTCGAGGTTGCTATTAGCTTGACTGTAGAGAGATGACAGGGAGGCGAGGCCCAAGAGGCAGGAGCTCGCCCGTGGCCACACACCACTAGTAGAAGGAATCTGAACTCAGGTCTTCTAGGCTAGGTTGCCTCCCCCTTGGGATCCCCTTATTCCCTTTGCTCAGTGGACCAGTAGATCGTCCAGCTCTGTCTGGACAGAGTACAGGGAAGAGCAGAAGCTTCCAGTTCAGTTGAGGATGTGTAAAATACATGAGTGAGCTGGAAGAAGCTCAGAGATCTTCTTATCCAGCTTGCTCCTCCTTTGCAAGTGAGGTGACTCTTGGGGGTGGGGGCTCTTTTCCAAGTCAAGGTAACGTCCTTTCTTCCTATCACCTAGTCTCTGCCCTCAGGTCATTCTGGTGTCTTTAAATATATGGGCCTCATAACTGATAGTTCTAAGTAATACTCTGTGGATTTTAACGCTGAGAGAAGATTCTTTTCCCAAAGCATTTTTCTCTCATTGATAATAATAATTTTTTAAAAGGCACCAAAGGATGTCAGGTCAGAGTGTGTCTAGGATGATGCCTCAGAAATGGTGCTTGTGTCCTTGCTGGAGTAGGATGAGGGCAAGAGAGAAGTCATCATTGTGTCCTGGGCACGCCAGGTGAGATGACCCCAGCACTTCAAGAGAACGCTCTTCTGGAGACCCCCACCCGCTCCCATAGTGCTCAGCACAGGCAAAACTCTTTCATAGACACCGAATCTCTCAGCTTCTACCAGCTCTAACAGTCATGACCCATAAAAAGGCACAACTAATGGAGCAGTCTATTAGTCACATCTTGCAGATGGGGAAACCAAAGCTCAGAGAGCCAAAAGCTATGCAGACCTGTGACTCCAGGCTCTCCATTGAATAAGGCCTCCCTCAGTGGAGAGCGACTGGAGTGGTGTCTCCTCTTTCTTTGTACCTGAGCTTCTCCATGATCGTAGGCAAATCACTGAGCCTCCCTACCTCAGTTTCTCTACCCATAAAACGTGGGTAATAATAGGAGCTGTTCTTTAAAGGGTAATCCTAAAATCAAAATTCAACCTCATGTTTACACACATCTATGTTGTTCCTCGTACTGTGTACCATGCTGAAAATGGGAACAAATTACACAGGTTCCCATCCTCAAGAGGTTCCCTTTGAGCTTAAGCTCTTGGAAGATGTTTGAAAAGGGGATAGAGTGGTTTTCCATCTCCTGATGGCTAACTCTGCCCTTGGATGCTCAGACCTTTCTCCACAGAAGGAAAGGCTCTGGTTCCAGTGTCTCTGCTGTTGCTGGAACCAGTGGCCAAAATGTTTAGACAGTGGAACAGAACCCCCGAGGAGTGGCAGTGGCCTCCCAGAATGGGTGGAGGGAGAGCATCTGGTCATCTCTCCAGCTCACAGGCTCTCAGAGTGGGATGACTAACCATTGCAGGGCTGCTGCCCCCCACATAGTCCAACCACACGTTCCACAAGCAGGTCAGATCTGCAAAATTACTCAGTCAGGAAGTTCAAACCACCACTGTAATAGGCTCCTTGGCGGGACCCATGTATGAATGGGGGGCAGGGAGGAAGAGAGACTGGAAGTGGGTTACCAAATAAAATGTAGGATGCCTAGTTAAATTTGAATTTCAGATAGACAGTGAATAGATTTTAGTATATGTATGCAGTATTTGAGGTAGGCAGAATCCGTCTTTTGCGTCACCATCCTAGAAAATCTCTGTTACCCCTTCCCAGACACCCCTGCTTATGTCTTCCTTCCCAACTCCCCCACTTCCTCCTGTCTCCAGTTCTCCCACTCCATCTGACTTCATGTTCTGGCCTCTCCCAGCACCTCCCCTGGCCAGCACACAATCACATCATGTGTCCTACACCCGTGGGCATTGACCTCTGCTAAATAAATGAGCTTCCCTTCAGACTCGCTGTGTGACCTTGGCTCAGAAGCCTCAGCTCCTTAGGCTTATTTCCTCTGCTGTAGCACGGAGGGGTTGTGTCAAAGCGCAGGTGGTCAAACAGAACTTTGAGGGACAAGCAGGGGATGAGTCACCTTGCCCTATATCCCTGACTTTACTAGGGGAGCCCCTCCACTTTCTCTGTTCAAGACCCTGGGGTTCTCTTTAAGATCTCCCTAGAAGAAGAGATTCTGCTACTAAAATCCACTGGACTAAATAGCCCTGAGGTCCCTTCCTGCTCTAACACTGAGATTCAACATTCCAGCCTGTACTGAGGGGCTGATGGGCCCCAATGGGCTAAGGAGCTCTTTCCTCCAGGTGTCACAGTGGCATTCCATCAGAGGCCTGCTGCAGGAAGTGCTGTATTGTGCAGGTTTTCCAATCCGTGCCCCAGAGCCTGGGTTTCTTGAGAGGGGGACCCTGAGGGGTCCCACAAATACTTTATTCAATTCTTATGAATGAGGAAAACAATCCAAGACTGCAACCTTCATTTTTAAAAGGCTAAAAGCATCTAGACACCCCATTTGTCTCAGTGGATAGTTTACAATAACAAATGTTATAAATGTGAGCTTTAGCTTACATATATACTAATAAAATTCTGCTTTTGTTTGTTTTAGATATTGGGGTTCTATGTAAGAGATTATTTGAGGAAAAGGTTGTCTTGCTAAAAATAATTTTCAGAAACACTGGTCTGATTAATTTGAGGGAATTTCAGCTACCATAGATGGGAAGCTATTTGAAGAGGAAGAAAGAGAAATGAATACGCATTTAGTGTCTTCTTTGGGTCAAGTACTAGGCTAGATCTTTCACATGTATTAGTTCTTTAATCCTCAGAGTAATTCCGAGATAGGTATTTTTATGCCCATTTTACAGATGAGGAAACAAGCACAGAGAGGTTAGGTAACTGCCTTAGGGTTACACAGTCAATAAGTGAATGAGCCAGGATTCAAACTCACCTATGACTGACCCCAGAGCACCCCTTTTTCCAACATACCATGATATGGCAAGAAAACAAGATGGGTTTTCTTTCATTGTTCAAAAACTGATTCAGAAGCCAGTCCTACTAAAGGATTTTCATATGTCTTGTCCAGCTTTTCTGGAAAAGTACATTGAGTGACCATCTTGAAGAACACTTAATGAATGTGGACATTCTGCTATGTTTAATTTTTTTAAAAGTCTCATACCTCAAATTTTAGGGCAAATCACACAGTTCTCTGAGTTTGGCCAACCTCCAAGTTGTCTGGGGTGGGATGTGGAAGATGTATTTTTGGCATTCAAAGCATTTTCCCCCATGGCCTGAGTCATCCTGGTGGCTTCTCCCATCTGCCCCGAGATTTTTGGTCCTGGTTACACCTGGGCCCACTACGAGGTAGATGTGTGTGTGGAGGGGTGGGGGATCCACGTGGGGCACAGCAGAAGGAACCGAAAGGAGTGATTTCTTACCCAAGTTGGGGTCATATTCACTGATAAACCTCCTGGTTAGAAACTTCACGGTCAGGGCTGTAAGAAGCAGAAAGAAATTGGCTCAGTCTCCCTTGCTGTGTCTGGCTGCTGGCCCCTGGAGGCTGCCCCTTTCATTTAGGGAGGCCTTATCTAGCCTCTGTGACCCCTGGCTGACACCAAGTTCAAATCTCTGGGGGAATGAGGCTGGGAGCTGAGAGTTTATTTGAGAGGCTCAGAAGAAACCAGAAATATGGGGAACTGTGTCCCTTCAGGTATATCCTGTGATTTTTTTTTTTTTTTTTAATGGCAAGAAAAAGCAATGAGAGGTAAGCCTAAGGGGTGTCTATGAAGACCGAAACTAGGCAGTCAGGACCCATACAACCAGTTACCTTAGGGTCAGCCCCAACTGAAGGGAGGCATCCCCATCCTGAACAAGTCATGAAGATTCTGAAATGCGGGGCATTTCTTTCAGTTTTGGCTATGAGCCAAAGAGAGATTAAGAGCCAAGTTAATCAGTGGGTGATCCCTGGCGGTGGTATGAACCCTGAGGGCCTGGAATTTCCAGATGAGATCTGTGTCCCAAGTAAACACACTCTGGTCCTCAGTCTTACACATCTCAAATCTTGGTTCGAGGGCCTCCACACTCATCATGGTGCCACACAGAATGTAAAACTCTAGAATGAAGTTATCCCAGGTGCAATGCAGTAACAGGACTCTGATTTTGTTCAGAATTTAACCACATAAAGCCAAAGGCCAGCCAACTATTATACTGGAGTCTTAAAAAGTAATGCGATATTTTAAAGAAAATCCTTAAAATTCTTTCCCAGGATTCCCAAGTGTCAGTTTGCAAAGTAATACCCAGGGAATACATATTTTTAAATTCAAATTCCTTCATTCATGTAGTCACTGGCTAAATTGTATCAGTGATAGAGCTCCAGATAACAATTTGAGTTTCAAAGGGAAGAGGGCAAATCTTTTCTGTAGGAAAATGTGATTCAGAGTTCCCTCTCTGAGCCAGAGGGCTGGCTTCAAAAGTGGAGAGGAGGCCCCCAGAGAGTCTCAAAGAACACACTGGGGAAGGAGACCCACAGCCAGCTGAGCCCATGTTGCCCATTCACTAATGGCTGTAACTGGAAAACAGCCAGTGGAGGAGCCCCTTTGACCCTCCCACCATCAGCTCCCTGAGATTGTGAGCGGCAGGGGAGGTCTGGACCCTTTTTCTAGGTCTCTGCCTATGGTGATACCCCCACTCTCACCCCCTTCGCTCCAGCTGGGTGAGAGCTGCCAGGACTGGTGAAGGCAGAGTTCAGTGTTGATAGAAATGATCTCAGTGGAAGCCCAAGATCTTGGTTGATCAAGGACAAGTCCCAGGCACCTGGGACCATAGTCCAACCTATTTCCAAAAAGTCAAGAGAGGAGCCTGGCTTGAAACAAATACATTTGATAAGAATGCACATTTTATTCCAGAATCCAAGGGAACTGAGGAAGGGAGTGGGGAGTGTAGCCTGGGAAATGCCAATGGCCAGTGACTTCTACCAACTCCCTTCAGGGGCCGGTGTCTCTTTCATCCCAAGCCTAAATCAGGGAGTAGCAAGGCTCTCAGGGGCCCTGAGCTAGGGACCTAACAGGTCCCTTTGGTGACAATCACCTGAGCTGACTGCTGGACCCACCCAGAAAAGATAGAGGTGGGGGCCACAAGAGACACACCAACAGAGGACTGGGAGACACAGCGATAGACAGAAGGGAGAGACAGCTGTGGTCACAGACACAAGCATAGAGACACAGTAGGGAGACAGAGGGAGAGCCATTCCAGGGAGAGCCATTGCAGGAACAGAAGACAGATGAGAGATGGAGGAGCTGAGAACAAAGCAGAGAGAGCGCCAAGCAACAGAGAAACTGAAGCGAAGAAGAAAATCACGGTGTCTTGCCCAACCCACCTGGGTTCAGGAAGCCCCCAAAGCCAGTGGAAGAGCCTGCCCGCCAGTATGCAGTCCCTGGTTCCCTTCACCGCTCCGTCTCCCCGGTTCCCGCCTAACCCCTTCCCTTCCCCGCAGTTGCCCCACTCACCTGACTTGCCTGCCCCGCGGCGCCCCAGGATGGCCAGGTTGACCTCGAGGGGCGCGCTCTGCGGCCCGCTGCCCATGCGGGATTTCCCGAACACCGAGGACATGGTGACGCTGCGGAGAGGGACACGGTGCCTCGGCCCCAGGGCCCCGAGCAGCGTGCCCGCCCGTCGGGGCCCTCAGGAGTGAGTCTCAGGCTCCCCTGGCACTTGCCACCGGCCCCTCGGTGTCCGCGCCCCGAGCCCCGCGCTGAGCGAGCTGTGTTCCCTCTTCTCGGCTCCAGCTGGGGAAAGGAGGGGCTGGTGGAGCCCGGCGGGCGGGGCCGCCCCGAGCGCCGCCAAACTCCTTGTAAGGGCTGCGGGAGCCCCCCGCGGGGCTCACTCACTCCGCTCCGACGCAAGGGATAGTGCTCAGCCAGCCGCGCACCCCACCATGCTTGGCCTCGAGAGCCCGGGCGCTGTCAATGTCGGGACCACCCCCAGACCCGGCAGGGAAGGACAAGGACAGGAGAGAGGGAGGCCCAGGGTAGTGAGATAGAGAGGAAAGACGTTTCCAGCCTTGTCTGAACCTCCACTCAGTCTCTTCCCACCAGCAAGAAAATCCATTCCTCCCTTTGTTTTTCCCAGCTGGCCCCACCTCCTCCTCCGGGAAGCCTGCTAGTTTCAAGTCCAAGCCTTGCCCTTTCTCTAGGTCATAGCCAGCTCAGCCTTCAAATACAACTTACTCTGCCCTTCTGTGTGGGGGGACTCTCCCGCAATGCTGCAGCGCAGCACCCAGACAGAATTCAGTATCCTAACAGGGATGATGAGAACTTCTTACTAATATTTCATGGCCAATATGTGTCCAGCTTCAAGAAACCTAACCCATCCTGGATTACTGTTTGCTCCTTGATAAGAGCTAATGAGTTGCATGTGTTTGTGGCCTAGTGTGGAAAATCTGGCACTCCCTCTTGCCTATAATGATTCTGGGATTGGTGGATGAGCCTGACAGGGTCACCTGTCATTCCCCTTGGTTCCTAGGGTAAATCTTCACTCTGGAGACAGGGCAAAGGGCCACCATGGGGAATTTGGACACAGGATGTAGTGCCAGCTCCTTTACTGGGTGACCTTGGGCAAGTCCCCTCACTTCTTTAGGCTTTTTTTGTCCCTTTCTATAATACTAAGAAAGGGGGAAATAAATCCAAAATTTCATGACGTGATTCAGGCCTAAAAGTGACAGAATCAGCCCTGGGCCTTCAGGCCTGAGTACTTTCCAGAACCTTATGAGGCCTCTCATTTGGAATACACTACAGGCTAGAGTGGGGAAGGGCATGGAGTCTCAGAGACCTCTCACTGCAGCCCTTTTCCCTCCAACCCCAACCTCCCTCCCACCCCACCCCAGCTACTCTACCTACTACTTATACACAAGAGAAACCATGGAAACCCAAGTCAGCAGGCAGAGGGCAGGAGATCAGAGCCTGATGGTAATAATGACTCCTCAACTAAAAAAGAAATTTATTTTCCAGGACAGGACATGCCAATTGACTCAGCCTAATTGTGTGTTCTGGGAGATCATGGTAAACCAGCTATGTTATTAAGACTCTAAGGTGTTGGGAGGAATTTGTTTAGAATACATCCTCAGGTCAGAATGGCTCACAGAACTAATGGTCAATGGCCTACAACTTCCTTTGAGTTGTAGGAGAGAAAGTGGGAGCCAAGTTCCAGCCACATCCCTGGCTGGCCCCAGTTCTTTGAGGACAGACTTGTTCTGGATGGGGTCTGTGGAGAAACTAGTCTCACTGGAGGGAGGGCTGCCGGAGAGAGGCAAACTGTGGATCCCCCACAGACCCAACCAGGTATAAACTTGGGTTCTGCTACTTAATCTGTTTGTGTGATGCTGGAGGAGTTATTTTCCTTACCTTTAAAACTCTTACCAACCCAGTACATGGAAGCTGCAAGGAGGCACGTTCTAGCTCAGGGACTGTCTTTGAAGTAGGGAAGTCCCCTCCCTCCCAACACTGAAGGCAACCAAGGGGTGACCTCTTCAAGGAGGTGTCATAGAGAAGACTCTATCATGAGTTATGGGATGGGATGAGATGACCCTTAATTCCCTTCCAGTTCAGAGATTATTCAAACTGGTTGCCAGCTGGTTTACTGAGGCCCTCAGCTGTGACTGCTCAGTGTTCAAAGTCTGCCCTTCCTCTGAGGCTTGGGAGGAAAACAGTGCCACAACCAGTCCCTTTCCCCATCCTCAGTCTCTTCATCTGCGGGCTGCTTGTCCAGCACTCAAATTACCAGTTGTGGACTTCAAAGGCCTTTGGAATCTATCACCTACTGTCAGACCCTGGAATAAGTTACTTTGTCCTTCTGGGCCTCAGTTCCTCATCTTTAATTTATTTTATTTTTATTTTACTTATTTTTCTTTCTTTTTATTTTTTTTAGGTGAGGCAACACTTGGTTGACTTCACTGATTACAAGGACCTTGTCAGCTTACAATCCCTTATTTTTTTATTTTTTATGCTTACAGCACCTGGTCTTCCTAGGTGGTCTCCCATCCAAGTACTAAGTAGGTACTGACTAGGCCTGACCCTGCTTAGCTTCCGAGATCAGACAGGGTTAGGCTTGTTCAGGGTAGCATGGCCCTAGACTCAGTTCCTCACCTTTAAAATAGGGATAATATTAAGGATTAAATGAGATAATGAGAAAGTGTCCCATCCAGACCTTGGCCCATGCTCCAAAAAAGCAGCAGCTAGTTCCCTCCACTTCCCCTGGACATGAATAGCACACAATTCTCACCTATCAAGAAGCCACAAGTGTTTAGTGACCAGAAGTTTAGACACTTCAGGTCAAGAGAGAGGTTATTCTGCTAGAGTAAGTAGCTCAACCCTCCTTACTACCACCACCCCTCTTCAAGGCTCTTACAGGAGGCCTTTGAGTACTCAAAATGCAGAGGATGCTGCACCAGCCTATCAGTGGACATGCAGCAGGTGCTCATTAGATATCTCTGGAGTGGATGAGCGGGGAATGTACAGATCTAGACAGTTAGCACCTATGAGAATTTCTGGATGCCAAGTCCTACCCCTGCCACGAACCATTCAGGAGCTATTTCACATAAAGCTAAGCTTTTGAGACCCTGTTGTGATGTCACTGTATTCTCTGGAGGTACAATATGACAACCACTTCTGTGTGGTTGTTCAATGATAAAATCAGCTGTCAAAGCTGAACAGAACCTTAGAAGTCAGATCCAACCTCCATTTTACAGATGAAATGAGGTCTAGAGAGGTTGGGTAGCTTTTACAAGTCAGTGGTAGTCCCAGCATCAGAGTCCAGCAGGAATCCTGACTTCTAGTCCAGTGTTCTTCCTTCTTCAGGTCGAGGCAAGCTCCTCACCATCCTGTGTGCAGAAATACCACCATGGGTGGCAAAGGCCAGCAGTTCCCCATCAGGCTTGTGGGTGGAGGTCTCCCAGGGCAAGGGCTATGTCTCCTCCATCAGACTGGGGACTCCTACTTAAGTTAGGGCCCAGGAGTCCACTTAACAGATCTCTTGCAGAGGGCCAATAATTGTGGATAGAGACAAAAGAGGCTGGGTGTGTGCTCTAGAGAAGCTCAGGGAGTCTCACACATAACACTTTTCCTTGGCCCCACCTCCAACCTTGCACAGTGTGGGGAGTGCAAAGTGGAGAAGGAGGTTGGTGTGGGGTCGGGCAGGGCCTGGGAACTCCGTGGGCTGCCCACAGCTAGGATAGTTCCTTGTCCTCTCCAAGTCCCAGAGGGACGCTCACTGTCTGGAAGGAGGAAACTCACTAGCTGCAGACAATATCCCACTGGGTCC
Organism: Pteropus medius; assembly: GCF_902729225.1. NCBI lineage: Eukaryota > Metazoa > Chordata > Mammalia > Chiroptera > Pteropodidae > Pteropus > Pteropus medius. The sequence continues at coordinate 13,157,819 of NW_024342473.1, read as the reverse complement.
TTGGGATGCAGCCAAAGGCCTGGTCCTGAGCCCAGCCTCATAACTACTACCCCCACCTTGGGTGACCCTCTCCCCATTGCCTGACTGCTGAAGGTGGGAGCTGGGTGTGTGCACCAGTGTCCCAACCCACTTAGGCCTGGGCTGGACTTGGGAAAAACTGGAACTGGGAGCAAGGTTCAGCCAAGGGGGACTTGCTCTCTTTTCCACTCCTGCTTTCATGAGAAATTCAGGCAGTGACTCCATCTGGTTGAGTTTGCCAGTTACTAGGTGCCTGAAACAGGCCATTTGGGGCCCTGAGGGTCAGCCCCTCCCTAGCTCCACCCCTTAGCTTGAGCCTGGATATAGCTGTTTCTCTCCCTGAGACAAGGCTAGTGCAGGTGAGAAGAGGAAGCTGGACTGGGACCTGGGGTCAGTGGATAGGGTTCAATCCAGTCTCACATCTTTTTTCATAATTAAGGAAAAACTCATGCCAACTTTAGTCCTTCCTTTCCTCATCTGTGAAATGGGGATAGCCAGACACCCTCTTCGTATTCCTGAGTCCACAAGCAAGGACAGTTAGGACTAGGCACTATAGAGCCTATCTTCTTCCAAGAAAAAGACTGTCAGCCTGTTCTCTCTCAGCCAATGTCTGGTCTCACGGAAGGAGAGAAGCTGGCAGAGGGCCTGGGATAGTATTAATGGGGACTCTTACCCAACCCCTCCATGCACTCCTCCTCTTCCTGTCTGGTCCCTGGGGCAGAGCATCCAGGATATTTCTGGCTGCCTCCTCCAGGCCTTTGGCTTCCCAGGCTCACACAAGTGATCTCCACATCCTGGCTCTGCTTTGATGAAGTAAACTGGGTGGGAGTTCCCTAGCAGGGGAGGTACATTTGTATTAGGTCTGCAGATCATATGAGAGGGTCTGTGCAGGCTTGTGTCCTAGAGGGGAGGGAAGTTCCCCTGCCCCCAACTCTGGCTTTGTCATTGTGAACCTCTCCATCCTCCTGAAGAAGTCCTGCAGTTGAACGTCTCTGGAATGTCAGACACCATCCTATACAGGTCTGGGCCTCAGTTTCCCCACCTGTAGAATGAGGTGGCAGGAGAAGATAATCACTAAGCTCCCTTCCATCTGACATTTTGGTCAGGAACGTTCTGTGCAGTAGGAAAAGTGCCCTGGGGTTGGGCAGCAGGAGGACTGGGGCGGTCTGCCCCAAACTAAATGACCTTGGGCAATTCCCTTTCTGATCTTCTATTGTAAATGAAGGAGTTGAACCACATGAGCCTTAAGTTCCTTTCAACTGTGATCTCCTGGCACAAGGTAATTGCCTAGCATTTGTAGCAGAGAGTCAGCAGGCACAGTGGTTAGGGACACATGCTCTAATGTCAGACTGGCTGTATGCCAGTCCTAACTCTGCCACTTTCAGGCCATGAGACCTTGGGCCATGTGACCTTGGGTGTATGACTGACTGAACCTCCTGGTGCTTCAGTCTCTTGATCTCTGAAATGGGACCATTAATAACATCTAACTCATATAGTGTTGCTATAGCAATAAATGAATAATATCATTAAAACGAGGGAAAATAATAGTATTTACTCATGAGATTGTTGCAAGGATTATAGTAATTAATGTGCTTACAAAAGTATCTGATGCACAGTGCAATTTAAGTGTTAAGTGTTATTATTTCAAGAAGTGTTTCTCCTTTCCGCCCACAGATATATGATCAGCAGCACCACTTTCCTTTTCCTAAAGTTTGGAGACACAGCAATGGAGAAGTCTTGGCAAATGAGGAATAGACATCAGCTTCCCATTTCCATTCCAAGTCAGGACATACTTCCACATTCAAGGTCTTATCAGATGTTTACCTGCTACCCTCCCATTTTTTACAAAGAAGGAAATCCAGGCTCAAAAAGAGATTGGACTAGTCCAGGGTCAGGGACAGAAGCCCTGGCCAAGTTAGAACTCTGTTCTGGGCCCTGGCCTGGCTCACTCTATTTGCCCCACCTCTGACTTCCCATTCCAGTACCCAAGAATCCCCTCACCCCACCAGCTGATAGGGTGGGCTGAGTATTAATCTTGTCCTTGCTTCTTCCCAGTTGAATAACCCTGGACAAATCATGTGAATTCTCTGAGCCTCATTTTGAACACTTTACAGACACTGTCCCAATACAGGTTTCCCCTATTATCCGTAAGTAGAGCGTCTATAAGAAACCTTTTGGAAACCAAAGCAGCAATCGCCTTAAGACGCATCTTGCTAATGGATGCAGAAAATAAACTAAGATAAAGCACGGATGCTCACAGACCCAGTTCAGAGCTATAGGGGCTTGATGTTGACAGGCTGAGTGTAGTTCCTGGGGAAGGAGCTTGGAGGGGCCACTCTTGCTGCTGCTCAGGATGCATACTGCATCTACAATGACTGGCTGCAAAACAAACGCTGACCAATATTTTCTCTTTTCTCTTAAAAGTACAAGGGCATACAGCTGGTTTAGGGCAGGTTAACTGAGTTGTCTTTGTAAGCATCTCTAACAGTGCCCGACATACAGTAGGTGCTCAGTATATGGTCACTATTACCATTTCCCATACAAGAGTGAGTGATCCCTTAGGTCTCCGGATGCCTTCTGGCCCGCGGCCATCCAACCTGCTAGCCACCACATCACATGAGCCATACTATCTTTAGCCAGGGAGATATTTATATCGCCCTGGAAGTTTTTTCCGCTGAGCCCTAGAGTAGGTGGCCGCTGAAAGCAAGCCTCCACTGGTGGCCTCTGCCCCTCCGACTCGTCATGCCACGGGGCCCCGAGGCCCCGGTGCTAGTGTGGGTGGACGGCCAGCTCTTCCAGGCCGACCAGACCCTGCTGGTGGAGCACTGTGGCTTCTTCCGCGGCCTCTTCCGCTCCGGCATGCGGGAGGCGCGCGCGGCCGAGGTGCGCCTGCGAGCGCTGAGCGCGGGCGGCTTCCGCACCACGCTGCAGGTGCTTCGCGGCGAGCGGCCGGCGCTGTCGGCCGCCGATGAGCTGCTGCAGGCCGTGGAGTGCGCCGCCTTCCTGCAGGCGCCGGCGCTGGCGCGCTTCCTGGAGCACAGCCTCACGTCTGACAACTGCGCGTTGCTGTGCGACGCGGCCGCCGCCTTCGGCCTGCGCGACGTGTTCCACAGCGCGGCTCTCTTCATCTGCGACGGCGCGCGCGAACTGGCGGCTGAGCTGGTGCTGCCCGAGGCCCAAGCCTATGTGGCGGCGCTGCGGCCCAGCAGCTATGTGGCCGTGAGCACGCACACGCCCGCTCCCGGCTTCCTGGAGGACGAGTCACGGACGGTGTGCTACCTGGACGAGGAGGAGGACGCGTGGCGCACGCTGGCCGCGCTGCCCCTGGAAGCCAGCACGCTGCTGGCAGGCGTGGCCACGCTGGGCAACAAGCTCTACATCGTGGGGGGCGTGCGGGGCGCCAGCAAGGAGGTGGTGGAACTCGGCTTCTGCTACGACCCCGAAGGCGGAACGTGGTGCGAGTTCGCCAGCCCGCACCAGCCACGCTACGACACGGCGCTGGCCGGCTTTGACGGCCACCTCTACGCCATCGGCGGCGAGTTCCAGCGGATGCCCATGAGCTCCGTGGAGCGCTACGACCCAGCCACGGGCTGCTGGAGCTTCGTGGCCGACCTGCCACAGCCGGCTGCCGGCGTGCCTTGCGCCCAGGCGTGTGGTCGCCTTTTTGTGTGTCTGTGGCGGCCGGCCGACACCACGGCCGTGGTGGAGTACACGGTGCGGGACGACATGTGGCTACCGGTGGCCGAGCTGCGGCGCCCGCAGAGCTATGGCCACTGCATGGTGGCCCACCGTGACAGTCTCTATGTGATACGCAACGGACCCTCTGACGACTTCCTACACTGTGCCATCGACTGCCTCAACCTGGCCACGGGCCAGTGGACGGCGCTGCCTGGCCAGTTTGTCAACAGCAAAGGAGCGCTCTTCACCGCGGTGGTGCGCGGTGACACTGTCTATACCGTCAACCGCATGTTCACACTGCTCTATGCCATCGAGGGCAGCACCTGGCGACTACTCAGGGAGAAGGCCGGCTTCCCACGACCCGGCTCCTTGCAGACTTTTCTCCTGAGGCTGCCTCCTGGTGCCCCGAGGCCTGTGGCCTCAACAACTCCTGAACTGTGACCTCTAGGCTGGGCTTTAGGAGGGGACACCCTGAGTCTTCCCTGAGCTATGGCTGGATCTATGAAGCTGGCCTTAGGAGTGGCGGGAGCTTCTCTCTCCCTGGATGAGACTTCTGGATTTCATGTCTTCTGGTGGTGTGACCAGGTCCAAAAAACTCAGGGAGCAATGATACTGGAGTGTAAGCCCTCAAATTACTTGGGCTCTGCTGAAAGCTGGTGGGTCACAATGTCAGTGGAAGGGATAAGGGGATAGGATTTCAGTAATCTAGGCTTGTGTGTGAATGGGCCAATAATTGAGCATGGCTGGGAGTGGGTTAAGTGATATTAATCAAACTGCCAATCAGTAGGCAAGAATTAGGCACCTACTGGGTTGCCCAGCACAGCGCTAGCCCTAATGTGGTCTGTAGTTGCCAAACAGGTCCACAAAGCTTAGCATCTAGCCCAGAAAAACTCTTAACAGAACAGTTATAGGACAACAGAAAGTTTATATGTGTCTTGATCCATGCCAAAAATAAAAGTACTGAAGAAATCAGGGCAAAAGGAAAAGTAGGGAGAGGAAAAATACATAACTCCAGGAAGGAGAGTGTACTAACTATATGAAGAAGACATGCAGGATAATTAGCTGCTGAAAGGGGAGGTTCACATGGCAGAAAGCGAGCTTAGAAGAGAAGTTGGGAAGGATGAAGCAGATGGAAACAGTCTCTGTGAACCCAGCCTTTAAAGCAGAACAGCTGTGGATGGAGGCATTTGGGGAGGGGGCAAGGCTGGGTGGGCTTGAAGAGACAACAACTGAGCTGAAACTGGAGTGAGATTTGTGAGGGAGAAAGGGTTCCCACACTCTCTTATGGGATATGGACCTGCAGTGGGGAACCCAGTTGTAAGCTCCTTGCCTACTTTTTATTTATTTATTTATTTTTTGCCATCGCCCCAGGGGAAGTGGACTATTAACTTCCATGACTTTAGGTCATTCAAGGGTATGAGCCAATCCTGGCCAGGTCTAACTGCCTCATCTTTCTCCCACATTCTATAGGTTAATTCTTTTCTAGCCTCTGTTCCTGCTATTCCCCGAGCCTGGAATGCCTTTCCTCTTCCTCTCTTTCTTTTGGCTCTGTACCCATTTCCTCTGTGCAGGATTGGCTGTTTTTGACCTTGGCTGTCTGCATTGCTTATTGGACCTCTGACTGACCTCATTCTGTGTGTGTGTGTGTGTAGCCATGCACATATGCAGATAGCAAGTGCAGAGATCTTATGCTGTTAACTGAGTTGAGGCACTTTCCCTCTTCTAGAATAATATGATGAGGTCCTGAAAGAACCCAGGCTATAGAGGCCACTAGTTAGAGACCTGGTGTCAGATGAAGACTCTTGTCCCTCCTAGTTCCTGGTCAGGCACCCACCCCAGCCCTCCAGTCTTTCCATGCCCTTGGGCAGACTTCTCTGAGTGGTCCTGAATGGTCTCCATCCTCTAGGAACTGAGGCCCATGGGAAATCCTGGCCTCATCACAGCTGGAGAGTGCAGCATCAGCAGCATCAGCATGGCACCTCCCGGACATGGAGGCTAGTGTGAGGGCTGCCCTAGCTGCCTTTTCCCCTGACCTATGTCCCAAGCCTTGGAGAACACTGCCTCCAGAAGCCCGGGACCTTATACCTCTGAAATAGCCTAATCTGATGAGTCCTAACAATAAATCCTGACTTTTGCATCCTGTGAGTGATGTGCCAAGTACTTCCTGTCTGTCTTCCCACTGCAGCCCTACCTCAGCCCTGGGAGTTGGGTACCTTCTCCCTGTGGCAGATGAGATATGCAAGGCTCAGAGGCTGAGTGACTGGCCCCAAACCACAGGCCCATTCCAAAGTATGGCAAAGTCCTCATTTTTTGGTTCTGTCAAAGTATAATTTTTATCACATGTCGGAGAATTATTTAACTCATTAATAAGGGAACCAGAAGAATAGTAAAGCTGGTTCATCAAAGGAGCATTTGAGAGACTGATATTTGTATATTTCATGGCAAAAGACATATTGAAGTAAGTTTGCAAAGGTAAGAAATGAAGATGGTTAATGTCTTACAGGGCAATAAAACCAGATTTTTGTGGTTCTCTACTAAACGAAAATCTTTTGCACCAATTACATGCACATACATACTTATACAGGATCCTAATCAGTAGTAAACTGTAGAACAAAGGTACATTTCTCTAGAGAATTATATAACTCTCAGCTGTTCAGTTCTTCCCCAGAAAGACATTGACAGGATACGCAGTCCTCCTTTTGCCTATGTAACAGTACAGAATGCTCTCCTCCTTGCTCACTCCAGTGCTGACCACCCAGAGACTTGCAATCTCAAGATCTATCAGCTCATTTGCTCTCTCAGCCCACAGAGCTTCATGTTTGTCGGCTTTTGCAGCTGGCTGCGTGGACCAGCCCAAATGGGGCCTGTTAGCTCCTGAGGTTTGGTCATTCCTTGATCCAGAGCAGCCCTTTCTGATATGTCTTTGGTGCATAATAATAACACAGTGTTCACAGATAACTTTCCCACAGTTGACTTATTTAAGTTTTGTAAGAATTTTAAGTGGTAAGCAGCTCAGCAACACTCCCACTTGCTTCTTAAAAACAAAACAAAACAAAACAAAAAACCAAACAAACGTAAAACCTGAAACACCCAAAGGTTATGAGATTGGAAGAGGCACAACTAGGAAGTAGCAGAGCCTGGCTTTGAACCCAGGGCCACGTGCTATTGCTGCCTTTCTGCTTGGCTGACATTCTGAGATAGGGTATTTTTGCCTCATCTCCTTAACACTCCCCTCTGCTACCCTTCTCTCTGCATCTCTTCTTGGGGTTCATCACTTCACAGCACCCAGCCCTTTCCCTCTTCTTCCAACAGGAAAATTCACTGTCTTGGGTTCTCTTGTCTTAGGGTCTAGCTGGGTGACTGACAAATAGCACACTTCACAAGGGTGTTAATGAATGGTTAAGGCCCTGGGGGGTGTTTACACTTTCACAGTTACTCTTTCCCTCTCATGAAGTATGGGGGAAGTTTTCATAATCCAGCCCACTTTCTCCTCTAGCCTCACAGGTCAGGCTCCATTTTCTCCCACAACACACCACACTTGGCAGGAATGGTTACCACGCCTGGTTTGCAGGTAAGGAAATCTCTCTGTCTTAGTCCAGAGGCCCACTCTGAGAAGTCTGTCTTTCCAGAGAAATACATACACAGAGAGCGAGAGAGCGAGAGAGTGAGAGAGCGAGAGAGCACGCGAGAGAGCGCGAGCACTTAACACAGCAAGGAACATTTTTCTGAACCTCTAAGACAGCCCTGCAGCCCAACTCTCTGGAGCTCTATCCAGTAGTCCACAAACTGTCTCCTTGATCCTGATTCTGGATGTCCTGCTTGCCCCTCCCTGGAAATTATCCTGTTCTGCTTATCTAGCCTGGCCGACAGAGGCAGGAGAAGCCTGACCTTCTCACACTTCACCCAGGGCCTGCTTCCCAGCTTGCCTCCCTTCGATCTGCTCATGTGGCAGCTAAAGCCAGCTGAATGAAATGCCAGCCAGACCTTGTTGCTCCTCCGCTCAGACACTTGGGTGGCTCATCTTGCTTGAGTGAAAGCCA
>NW_024342473.1:13148802-13150072 GCF_902729225.1 Pteropus medius | reverse complement strand
ACTCTTTCCCTCTCATGAAGTATGGGGGAAGTTTTCATAATCCAGCCCACTTTCTCCTCTAGCCTCACAGGTCAGGCTCCATTTTCTCCCACAACACACCACACTTGGCAGGAATGGTTACCACGCCTGGTTTGCAGGTAAGGAAATCTCTCTGTCTTAGTCCAGAGGCCCACTCTGAGAAGTCTGTCTTTCCAGAGAAATACATACACAGAGAGCGAGAGAGCGAGAGAGTGAGAGAGCGAGAGAGCACGCGAGAGAGCGCGAGCACTTAACACAGCAAGGAACATTTTTCTGAACCTCTAAGACAGCCCTGCAGCCCAACTCTCTGGAGCTCTATCCAGTAGTCCACAAACTGTCTCCTTGATCCTGATTCTGGATGTCCTGCTTGCCCCTCCCTGGAAATTATCCTGTTCTGCTTATCTAGCCTGGCCGACAGAGGCAGGAGAAGCCTGACCTTCTCACACTTCACCCAGGGCCTGCTTCCCAGCTTGCCTCCCTTCGATCTGCTCATGTGGCAGCTAAAGCCAGCTGAATGAAATGCCAGCCAGACCTTGTTGCTCCTCCGCTCAGACACTTGGGTGGCTCATCTTGCTTGAGTGAAAGCCAAAGTCCTTTCAGCATCCCCTGCCTCGTTTCCTTTCTAACTTCTTCCCTCATCACTCACCTGAGCCTCATTGCAATTCAAACACACAGGGCACACTCCCACCTCAGGGCTTTTGCATGATGTCCCTCTGCCGAGCACACCTCCCTCACTTGGTCACCTGGCTCAGTCCCGTCTTACAGGCGTTTGCTCAGATGTCACTTTCATTCTGAGGCCTTCCTGACTATCCTACTTAAAACCTACCCCTCCCTTCTCTGTATTCTCTCATTCTTCTTCTTGCTTCACTTTCCTCCATAGCATCTAGCATCATCTCCCATGCTATATTTTTACTCGTTTACTGTTTCTTCCTCCTACTAAAGCTGAACTCTTTGAGAGCACAGGTTTCTGTTTGTTCACTGTTGTATCAGCCAGAACCCAGAACAGTGACTAGAATATATTAGGGGCTCAATAAATATTGAATGAATGAACGAATGAATCAATCAAAGGAAAAACCCATAGAGAGAGGCTGTTGGATTTCAGAGGAGAGAGTATCATTTCTGCAGGGGGTGTGAGTGGCCAGGTGATTGAGCCTTCAGGAGAAGGTGATGAGCTGTCAGGTCCCTAAGCTCTGGAAAGAGTGGGATCTGGGAACAGCAGCAGCTCATAGGTTACTTCTCTGCCTTCAGTGGA